>NC_047510.2:27375154-27600154 GCF_902827115.2 Pseudochaenichthys georgianus
AGTTTATTCTCCCGTTAGCTCCCGGTTAGCTCACACTGCAGCGGCCGCTCTAAAGTATTCACTGTCCGACTCACACAAGCAGCTGATGCATATCCCCAGTTCCCTTAGCCTAAGTGAATGTGTGTCAGTCTGAATTGACACTGTTTGGTATCACAACGCTGTTATGAAAGTTTCTCTGGTATAAAACGGGTGATGTTAGCATAGCAACCGAAGCTAAACTGACTACTTGCATCCGATAGCTGCAATAATACAAAACAACACGTCTGCCTCTCTCCACAATGATCGATAACAGCGAACGGAAAAGTAAGGCACAAATAAACAGAATCACACGAAGCCTGGTTAGTGTTGCCTGACTTTATAAAGTGTGTTTATAGGCACTACTGCTTGTAGGCAGGCATAACAGTCGACCCATGGGAGGTGGGTTTAGTTTCCTGCACGCCTCGACGTAAGAGAGACGTAAGCGACGTCACCTCTTAGCTCCAAAGCTCTTGCCTCTGGACCGACAGTTTTTTGGAGCTGGAAATGAAGCGGATTCCGGAGCTAAGAGCCGGCGCAGCTCCGGTGTGAACTGGAAAACCCGGCGCTTTTCAGGCTCTAGCTCCGAGCCGGAGCTGAAAAGGCGCTGGTGTGAAAGGGGCAAAAGAAGGCTGCTTTTATTCATACCGCTATCTCTCTTTCCTTTGCCCTTTACTTGTACACATTACGCTAACAAAAATAAAACGATGCTTTGTTTCGGGTGATTATAGAACAGATGAAAGTAGTACTGATCATACTATTACATTCCTGACCATACATCTCTCACACACACACACACACACACACACACCACCACACACACACCCCACACACACACACACACACACACACACACACACACACACACACACACACACACACACACACACACACACACACACACACACACACACACACACACACACACACACACACACACACACACACACACACACACACACACACACACACACACACACACACACACACACACACACACACACACACACACACACGCGATATGACACAGTTCTCATGTCCGGGGGTCATGCGTCTCCCCCGCAGGGATGTGCTGCGACTTGTCACCAAAGCTCTGGACGTGGGCATCAATCGGCCTGCTTGTCGCCATGGTTATCGGCTCCTCGGGTGCCGCGGTGCAGGCGTCCAGCCCGGAGCTCCTCAGCAGCAGACGCTTGCCTCCTTGTTGACATTTATCACCCACCCCCCCCACCCATCCTCCTGCTCCTCCTTCTCGACCCCGCTGCCTCTCATCTGCGCTCCCACAGAGCCCCCGTGCAGCGCGGCATCACACGCAGCGCTCTGAAACGCACTCTAATCACCGACATCCACCGGTTGGGCACATTCGACTCTGCTATTCCATTAAAAACGCAGAACGGTGACAGTTTGAGCTCTCTGCGGCTTTAAGGAGAGGGTTTGCTCTCTTTGAAGATGGATACTCTTTTTAAATGCCGAGTAAAACAATATTCCTAATGCTGAAAATACAGATATAAGCTTCAGAAATCCAGCAAACAGACAGTGACGTTTCAGACAAAGCATACAGTAGTGTTTATAAATAATATAGGATTATATTGTTCCTCTTCTGAATTAAAGGCATTCAGAGACATGTCATTTCCCACAGTGTGAGCTTGCACAAACCGGCCCCTTAAGTCCTCATGATGCACAATATGTGTGCATGACTCACAGCGTGGTGTGCAGTGTTAAGCTGGCCAGCATGAAATCAACATTTGACTATTTAATGCGTCCCTCATTAATTTGTAATGCTGGCATGTAAACGTTCTCAGGACAACCTGTCGGAGAACAAAGCAGGCGTGAGGGGGCCTTTATCTCCAGGAAGCACATGTGGGACTGTGTGGATGCACCGAGTGATGATGGAGGTGACAGTGGGGGGGGGTTCACTTTGTACAGGGCCTTATTGCAGGAGTAGAGATACTGAACATGTCTCCATGGCAACATGACATTTCTCCAAGTTGTTTGAGTATATTTGAGTGGCATTGATCATACAAAAGGAGTTGAAGGGGGCCGTATTTCAGGTTAGTATTTAGTGCTTCTTCTGTGACGTGTCTCCACGCTTTATTGTTCAAAAAGCTTTTTATTTTCCTCATACTGCCTGTGCTGCAGAACCTCTTTTCACCCTGCGTCTGAAACCAGAGCCCAGTCTGCTCTGATTGGTTGGTCAACCGCTTAGAGATTGTCCCGCACCTTAGCTTATCACGTAAAATGTGTTGGAGCGCTAACCAATAGAAGGGCAAGTGTTACATGGTGTAAACAAAGTAGTCCAATGATTTGAGCCTTTGTAGACCGTTTACATGCACTAAAACAGGGGTCACCAACCTTTTTCAGGGTGAGGGCTACTTTCAAAAAATAAAACAAGTCGTGAGCTACTTTTACTCCTCTTTTTTTTGTTTTTTGCAGTGTATATATTTAGCACATTTTAACATTATTATATGCTGACTTTTAACCTGTGTGTGCTGTTTGGGTCTGTGGGACCCGTTGTCAGTGTTTACTAAAAGAAAATGTATGCAATTTAATTATTACAATTACTTTATTTTGGGGTGGACGGGCCTCACCTCCTCTAGGGGGTTCCGGGGGCATGCTCCCCCGGGAAGATTTTTTTTTAAATGTTGAAGTGAAAAGCATCAATCTGGTGCACTTTGAGCACAACATGAATTTATGGATACAGCTCTCAACACTCAGATGAAAGGGAGCTGTATACTTTTCAATAATCCAAACATCTTTAGAATATGATCACAACCAATAACAAATCATTTAAACTTGTTTATTCTTATCTTATGTTACCTAGTTAGCATTCTTTCTTTTTATTTATGCATATTTTACTAATCACTTCCCTTTTACTGTACTATAGTACACATTGGAATGATTTCTTACTTTATATTAAATAGATAAAGGTGTGCTCTCTCTCGCTCTCTCTCTCTCTCTCTCCCTCCCTAGCTCTCTCGCTCTCTCTCTCGCTCACAGAGGCTGTGTGCTCCTCCGTGGCGATGACGGCCTGCGTTCAAAAATAATAATAAACATATTTGTAAAGTGGGGGGACAAACGGGATATCGAAAAGAGTGGGGGACATGTCCCCCCTGTCCCCAGTGGAGATTACGCCATGCGTGTGTGTGCGTCAAGTGCAATAAATATATATGCAAGTTGCAACACACACAGTAAAACTGCCCCTCATGTGCTGTATAGGCTGGCACGATAGGCTGTTCAATGGGGCTGATGTGTTGTGTACAGTGGCGACTGGTCATTAGGCACAGTCCCACCTAGTGTCAGCAGAAAGTATTAAAATAATGATTACAACAAAATGCAAAAAATAAATTAAAAAATATATAAAATATATTTTAAGATCATGTTTAATCATCTGATTCGTCTGTACATTGCTGTTTTAGTATGTGTTCTTCTAATTAGTGTCTACAGCAGGGGTCGGCAACAGGCGGACCGCGGTCCGGATGCGGACCCAGACGCCGACATATACGGACCCGGAGCTATAATCAATACATTAATAGGGGATTTTTCGGCGCCTCCCACTTTTTTAACGCTGATTTGGGTGACTTGTGTAATTCGTGGAGAACCGAAGAGTTTTCGTTTTGGGGGTGGGGGGGAGGGAGTCAGTCCGACAGACGGACAACTTCTCACTTCAAAAAAGAAGAAGAAATCTAGACCGCAAAAATAATTAAACAAGCGAGTACCTGTTTTTCCTGGCCACGGACAGGTTCATGAACACAACACGAGCGTAACGTGTCTTCACGTGGTATATGTCTCGTCTGAAAGGAGTGCTGAGCACCGGAACGCCGCTCCAGCCCTTAAAATATTGCAATACCCATAAGCAGAGCTCCCATAAGGAGCCGTACACATACAGCAGTGTTTGCGTGGCTGTGTCTTTAGTTGTAAGCACAGTGGCGATCTGTTGTTATTAGCATCTGGTTAGCTAGCTATGCTAACGAATTTAAAGAGCTTTTCTACAACCAGGTGGAAGAGAGCTCTCTCCTGAGAGGCTCAAATAACCTCAGCTCAGTGAGGTTAAAGCACACCTTGATATGATCATTATAGTTATTAATGAGACTAAATGAAAAACAGGTATAAAATACTATATGACAGCAACAAAAAAGCTGTTAAAAATAACAAGAATAGAGTTTAAAAGGGGAGTGATTTGTAAAATATCCTAAAAGGAAAATATGCTACAGTTCTGTTTCATCTGGGTGTTGAGAGATGTCTCCATAGATCTCTCAATGTTGCTCTCAAAGTGTACCAGATTGATGCTTTTAACTTCAATATTTAAACATTACACATATCCACAGTATTTAAGTAATGTTAATTGACAATAAATAGTTGTTTTTTAATTGTACTTTCTTTATTTGATTGGCAGTCAGTTGTTGATTACATGCAGACGTTGATAAAGCTACAGGTCACTACAATATATATCACACTAATTCATGAAGCAACTTAGACATTTTGATGTTCCGGACCTTTGCATGGGGAGATTTTCTCTAACTGGACCTAGTTGAATTTTAGTTGAAGACCTCTGGTCTACAGTGTGTGCCTATTGAGCTCCTTTAGAGCCATGTGGGACAAAACCTGATCCTGCCCCTCCCTCTGTCTAAGTCAGGGGTTGGCAACCCGCGGCCCACGGGCCGCATGCGGCCCTTTAAGCCCTCTGCTCTGGCTCCCTTGAGTTTAGACAAAAATAAGAAGGAAATAAAATAAAAGTATTTGTAGGACTATTTATATTTTGTTGCATGGTTGAAAATGTTTCGTATCTTGTATTTTGAGGTGATACTGTGACACATAAATAAAAAACAAAACGGTTTTAATTAGGTCAACTAAAATATGCGTCACATCCTGCTCGAGCGCCGTTTCTTGGAGGCGAATAACCCCCGGCTCGATGAGCAAACTATGGATAAATCAAAGAAAAGTACCGGAGGAACACAGGATTTAATTCTGCGTGGACAGAGTTATCTGCTTTCACAGCAAACGATGCTGGTTTACCGGTATGTCTGATATGTAGAGAGAAGTTGTCAACGGTGGTGCAGCCTTTACGAGGGAGAGGAAGACAGCTGACATCGTCAGTCATAATTCAATGGGGTATGTCATTTATTTCAGAAAACACTTTTTGTTATATTCCATGGAATGCTCTTAACGTCCCGATAGCAATGAATATATGAAATGCTTTGACAATAAATACATACAAAAATTAATCTGTAGAAGCCGTAGCGCTGTAAAAAGCACGACCAATCATCTGCCTCAGCCCGGCTAAAGTAACTGGATGGCCTACCTGCCTGTCAGCCTTCCATCTGTGCACAAACTTATCTCGTGCCCTCATTGGTCATGTGCGCGTTCGTGTGTGTTGGAGGAGGGACTCTGTGAGAAAGTCTGAAGGAAGAGGTTGTGTATTTTCCGGTTGTGTATTTTCAAATTCTAGCGCACTCGAGCTGGTTTCTCCATTCTTACCTACCCTACCTTTAACTCTTTTTAGGGTGCAGCTATATGTTTTATTTATTTTAAAGTGGGCCCATTTTAATAATATTTTTTTTCCCTTCAAATGTGCAGAGGACTCCCCAAGTGCTGTGTTTAATTTATTTTAAAGTAGGCCTGTGTATTATTTTTAATTCTCCTTATAAGAGTTCTTTGTTTCTTATTAGAGGTTAACAGTTTTATATCATGTAATAAATAGCATAATAAATGCAAAAAACTGTAGTTTTTGTCTGATATAACAATAAAAAACTATGAAATATGTTTTGCGGCTCCAGACAAAAAAATGTTTTGGAAAAAGAAGCGAAATGGCTCTTTTGGTCAAAAAGGTTGCAGACCCCTGCCCTAACCCATAGATCCGTGGGTGAATAATGTCAATCACCACAATAGATACGTTATTTTCCCCTGTGCAATTCTCCATTTACTCAACAATAACACATAATTATCCTTGTGTTTATTTATCTGTTTGATTAATAAACACAAGTTGGAGTCCGTCAGGACCGAGGGTCGGAGCAGCTCATTTTCAGAATATTACACCCGGAAGTAAGTATTCTCTCCGCTTCGCTTGACAAACCCCGTGATAGTCCTCAAGCTCTGTGATTGGAGAGTGTGCAGAGTGTCGAACAGCACTTGAAATGGGATGGAACCACGGCAGACTGTCCAAAACTGGATTTGAACGGGTCCACCGCGTCCCCCCCTCCCCACCCCGTCCCCAGAACTACACATGCTGGCTATTGTGTGTTTCGCAACATGTTCTCTATGGCACGTCTCTACTGGGAATTGTAGTTTTAAAAGACGTTTTCATATTTCCCATAATAAGAAGTTGCCAGTATTAAACTGTGTACATCCCTGGAGGTTTAGGGGATAGGAAACACTCAAATTTAAAACATATAATTAATACCTAATTAATACCCATCCTACCTAACTGACCTCCTCCAGACACACTCCCACTCGCTCCCTCCGCTCTGCTACTGCCAACCTCCTGTCCCTCCCCACCCAGACCAACCTCAAGTCCTGGGGCGGCAGAGCCTTCTCCGTTGCTGCACCCACCCTCTTGAACTCACTACCCCAATCCATCAGAGATTCTTCTTCCCTCACCGCATTCAAAACATCACTCAAAACCCACCTGTTCAACACTGCATTCAACCACTGACCCCCCCCCCCCCCTATGTTCTGTTTTGTTTATCTCTTTTTGTATTTTTCTTTGTTTTGTTTTTTTGTTGTTTTTTTCATTCTCGGTCAAACCGTCTTTGAGTTTCCTGAAAAGCGCTATACAAGTCGCATGTATTATTATTATTATTATTATTATTATTATGGCGAGTTTGTGTTTCCATAGAAACAGCACTAGGAAAAGCGCCATAAAATTAAATGTATTTTTTTTTTTTTTTAATTATTATTGCAAGTTTGTGTTTCCATGGCAACAGCAGAAGTCTAAACCAAACTATTTCAGTGACATCACTTATGACATCCTCACACACTGAAGCGATGAGATCATTGGCTTTGATGAGCGTTCCGTCATAGAACATCAGAGACATCTGTGATGTCACGATGATGTCACAGGAGTCTGAAGGAAGATTGCAAGGGCATTCAAGTGCATTCACTCGTCACTCTTCACTCCAGAGCTGTAAGTGGTGAGACGCATTCAGACGACCTTCACAACCTTCAAAGTCTTCAGACAGAACACTTCTTCCAAAGAGAAATAGATTATTCTACCTTCGCACAACACACGTCTACAGACGGTGCCATGGATAGAAGAAGCCACCAGAACTACCCGAGGGGAAACCCGAGGCCATTCGACCATGGAGCAGAAGCCGATCGAGCTTACAAGCAGATCCACTGCAGAAATGGCCAGATAAACGGCCTGGAGGAGTATCATGGGGCATTTCAGGAGGAGAGGACGACATTTTGCCACAGTATGCGCAAACAAAAAGACAAGATCAAACGTCTTGAGGAGCTCCTGAAGTACAGGGACTCAGGGCTCCACAAAGAGAACACAAAGCTGGTTGACACCATCATGGAGCATGAGGCAGAAATCTCCCGTCTGAATGGCAATATTGAAAATGCAGAATGCCAACACAAGAGGCAGATGGACCAAATTGTGGCAAGGCATGAGGCAGAGAAAGGAAATGTCTCAGACGAGAAGGCCCAGGCGACATCTGACAGCGTGAACAATGATGTTCCCCTGCAGTGTGACCCAGAGATCATCAAACTGAGGATGAGGAAAGGGGAGACCATGAAAGAGCTGATGAGACAAGGGGAAGAACTCCTTGAGTGTGTGACCATCTTGGAGGATAGAAACAGCGATCTGGAGGAACAGATGAGAGAGCAGGAGGAGAAGTTCTCCAAAGACCTGGCCGATAAGAGTCACACCTGGGAGACTGAGAAGCAACAGATGGTGACAACACTAGATGAGGTGACTCAGGAAAAGAACAACATGACCAAGGAAACCCTGACCTTGGAGTCTGAGTTCAAACAGGTGGAGGCTAAATTAAAGCAGGTGGAAAAGGAGAAAGATCGCCTGGCCGAGAATAACCTGAGCTGTGAGACAGACATCAAACAGCTGAAAGAACAGGTGAGAGAGCAGGAGGAGAAGTTCTCCAAAGACCTGGCCGATAAGAGTCACACCTGGGAGACTGAGAAGCAACAGATGGTGACAACACTAATGAGTGACTCAGGAAAAGAACAACATGACCAAGGAAACCCTGACCTTGGAGTCTGAGTTCAAACAGGTGGAGGCTAAATTAAAGCAGGTGGAAAAGGAGAAAGATCGCCTGGCCGAGAATAACCTGAGCTGGGAGACGGACGTCAAACAGCTGAAAGAACAGCTGAGAGAGCAGGAGGAGAAGTTCTCCAAAGACCTGGCTGAAAAACAGCTGAACTGGGAGCAGTTTGTCCAAGGCAAGGAGACGGATTTCAAGCAGTTGGAAAACCAATTGGAAGATCAGAAGAAGAAGTTCTCCAAAGACCTGGCCCTGAACCAGGAGAGCTGGGAGTCCAAGGTTAATTTGGTGGAGACCAAATTAAACGAGGTAACTCAGAAGAAGGACGACCTGGTCCAGAAACACCAGAGCATGGAGACCAAGCTTCACCTGACGGAGACACAACTGGAACAGGTGGAGGAGCAGAGGGACGACCTGGCTCAGAGAAGACTGAGCTGGGCAACGACTGAGAAAAAGATGGAGGAGGAAAAAAAACTTCTGGAAGACCTCTGTCTTCACATGAAGAATAAGAGCAGAGGTTTCTTCTCTCGCAGGAGGGGGGAGACTGAGGATAGAGACGTTGCCTTGCAGAAAATGATAAGCAAGATGCAAGAGAAGGAGATGAGGAAGAAAGCCAAAGACGCGAGAAACACCTCCTCAGAGAAGATGGAGAAGATGGAGGAAGCTTCTGGTGATTCAGCTCCAGCTGGACAACAGTAACTCCCTCCCTCCATTTCCCTCACCTCCTTCCTCCTACCTCACCCCCTCCCTCCTTCACTTTTTGCTCAGATAGGGTTTTCTCCTGGAGCTCAGGTTTTCCCGAAATCCATATTAATAAGGAATCAAAAAAACACCAACACTAAGTCCCTCCTCCATTAAGTGCAAGTCAAAACGACATTTCACAAAATACTACAGCATTTCACAAAACAGCATTTCACAAAACGCCACAGCATTTCACATTTTACGGAAAGGGTATTCTTTTAGGGAGAACACTTCTTGTTTGTGATTGGACAGAGCCAGCCAGAGAAGCACTGCTGTGATTGGTTGTTTTTGCTGCCAGTCAAGAAATTACGCTTCGTGATTGGTCCGCACCCGGCCGACAGCACCACGTATTTCCTGTTTGGTACTGTTCAGCTGTTTCTTCACACATTTTAAACTGAGTTGGAAAGAATGGAAGAAGAGATGTAAATCTTAAGGGAATATTTGAACGAAGGGTATACATACGATGTTATCCTCGACATGCTGTCAACCCATCACGACATCAACATGTCCCTTAGAACCAGGGGTGTAGTGCAGCTGTGACTACCCGATTTGCATCTCTGCCCGATTTGCATTGCGCACGCGCGAGATGGTCCGCCATATTGGACAGCTACATACGGCAACCCAAATAGGACACTTGACGTCTAGACGGCTGCCCGATTTGCATTGCGTGTGCGCGAGTCATAAACGTCTCAAATATCTATACAAAGATCTTTTATGTAATTGTATTTAATTTGAAATAAAATGAAAGACATTAACAGTTAATGTAATTATATATGAATTATTAATGCCATACACTTTTGCATACATTCATAGTAGGGCTGCTCGATTATGGCAAAAATCATAATCACGATTATTTTTGGTCAATATTGATATCACGATTATTAAATACGATTATTCATTGACTTTGAAAACATCCATTTATTGAACTTTAAAATGTTGTAAAATAATAATTTGAACAGTATGTTTTTAACAATTGAATACCCTGAACTTTAAGTTTAATTCAACTGAAAAACCAATAAAAATAAAATCATACATTTATATCTACATTTGAATAAATAATATCAAAATAATAAATACCAATAAAGAAGATAAACAAATATGTTGTAGCGCACTTCCACAACCTACTAAACATATATAAATATGATAACTAATGTCACTCACAACCTGTAATGTTTAATTATACTGCTACACGCAGTCCGGCTTGACGAGTTAGTAAAGGTTGACTGTACGCTAGAGACTGGAGAATAAAGACACGGCAACTAAAGCTTCCCTTGTAACGTGTTTATATGGATTTATTAAACAGACTGCAACTGCAAGTCACAACACAACCTGGTCGAGAGGGCTTTTAGGGAGGGGGGCGGCAGCGCACGCGCGGGCAGGATGTATAACGCAAGACAAATTGAGAGCATCATTGCGAAAGGGAATGCAGCAAAATAATCGTTTTTTTTCGAATAAATTCTTTTCATAATTGTTGCAAGCCAAAATCGTAATCGAGATTAAAATACGATTAATTGCACAGCCCTAATTCACAGTAAATATTTCTTCAGTATGATAGCTGTCTAACAGAAGTAACATCTATTTCTCATTTATTCTGAGAATGTACTTAACCCAATAAAAGGATTTGTTAAATAATAGTGAAGTCACGTTGTAATAACAATAACTCATCTCTCTCGTTCAGATTAATGTTGTCGGATTTTTTTTCTGCTTTGCGAAACAAATGTCCTATTTGAGTTGCCGTATGTAGCTGTCCAATATGGCGGACCATCTCGCGCGTGCACAATGCAAATCGGGCAGAGATGCAAATCGGGTAGTCACAGCTGCACTACACCCCTGGTTCTAAGGGACATGTTGATGTCGTGATGGGTTGACAGCATGTCGAGGATAACATCGTATGTATATCCTTCGTTAAAATATTCCCTTAAGATTTCCATCTCTTCTTCCATTCTTTCCAACTCAGTTTGAAATGTGTGAAGAAACAGCTGAACAGTACCAAACAGGAAATACGTGGTGCTGTTGGTCGGGTGCTAACCACTCATGAAGCGTCCTTTCTTGACTGGCAGCAACAACAACCAATCACAGCAGTGCTTCTCTGGCTGGCTCTGTCCAATCACAAACAAGAAGTGTTCTGCCTAAAGGAATACCCTTTCCGTAAAATGTGAAATGTTGAAGTGTTTTGTGAAATGCTTTAGCGGCATTTTGTGAAATGCTGTAGTGTTTTTTTAAATGTCGTTGTGTTATATGAAATGTTGTAGTGTTTTGTGAAATGTTGTTTTGACTTGCACTTCAGGGCCACCGTACCCTCACTCCACCCCAAACTCCATCATCCATAACGCTCCTCCCTTCCACTTTTGGGTTTTCTCCTGGAGCTCAGGTTCGCCCGCAACAAATGTTCCTAATACAATTAGGATTAGAAAGATCTGATTTCAAAATAAAATACAAATCTATCTTTTTACGCGTGTGCCTCACTGTGTAAATACAGTATAGCCTACATTATTTACTGTATCACATTTTGGTTACTAAAGCACTTCTACTTATTCATTGTATGTTTAATCAACACTTTCATAAATAAAACAACCTATGGTATGAAATATAAAATTGTGTTTTTATATTTGTCTCACTGTAGACATTCAATTCCATATATTTTTTAACTGTGTTCATACAAGCTGGTGAAATATTCTGGGACTTTAATACTACATATTTTGAGGTGAAGCCGAAAATGTAATTGTATTGACTGAAACATGGTGTCACTTTTAAAATAAAAACAAAAAATGTATATATGCCTTATGTGATGTGATTTTAATTCAACAACACAAACATTTAAAACCTCACTTAAGAACAATTAAAAGTAATTATTATCTGCAAAACTTTGGTAAAATCCTGCAAAAAAAATTGTAGGAACATTTCTCAACCCATTTATGGACACAAGTTAATCAACTCGCATTTAAAATCACCTAATTATGGTATGGATAGGGGTTAAGGTTAGGGTTAGTACAAATTGTACAGCATATCTAAAAAGAAGTCACTAAAGCTGTCAGAAAATGTAACTGAGTAAAAAGTAAAATATTTTCCTGTGAGATTAAGGGATTTTGAAAAGTATAAAGATGCATGGACATTTTTATTTTATTTTATTTTATACTTAAGTATATCACTTAGGGAACACTGGGACATGATATTATAATTGATAGCCAAGGCTCTAGATTAAAAAGTGTTTATAATACAATACATTATTGTATGGCGTAACGGCTGTGAGATTGTGGGTTTAATCTCTGAGTTTCTACATTACGGCTACACAGTTTATCATAGACAATTAGGACTATTTCTGATTTCCATAAACTCTTTGGGGGACATGCCATACACGTTACATAACTTGGACTTCATCCTGATTGACACCAAACGTAAAGACTTCGTAAAATCCCTAGGAGGAGTTTGTTGTTAAAGTACGGTGCACTATTCTGTCCCCAGAGTCAGAACTAAACATGGAGGAGTTCAGTTATCATGCTCCAAATATCTGGAACAAACTCCCAGAAACCTGCAGGTCCCCTGCAACTCTGACTACTTTTAAATCCAGCCTGAAGACTTTTCTTTTTGCCGCTGCTTATAATTGAACTATTCATATCTTAGACTGCACTGTAACTTTTATTCATGTATTTTATATCTGTGTTATTCTATATTAGCTCGTTAATGTTTTTGGAGAGCACTTTGAATTGCCTTGTGTTGAAAGGTGCTATATAAATAAACTTGCCTTGCTCGAAAAACACATCACAGTCCACGAAAAAATTCACATATTATGGGAAATTAAAAAAATTACTACTTAAAAATACACAAGTACTATCTTCAATGGTGCACACCTGCATCGAGTTCTGAACAACAACAAAAACAGAATTTGTAATCCTACATTGTTTTGAACTTACCTTCAAACTCACCTCTACAGTCGATAGATAGATAGATAGTTAGGTAGGTACTTTATTAATCCCAAATTGGGAAATCATTTTTGTTGCAGGACCAGTGTGCTCAACATTAAAATGCAAATACTTAAAACCTGTTAAACCCCAAGGTCCCCGCCGGCGGGTACTTTTTACAAAAAAAAAATCACGACACTGTGTCTCAGGGGATCTTAATATTTAAGAACCTATGAATGTGTTATACCAGCAGTGATGTACCTGAACGCGTTCAATGAACGATCGTTCATGAACGCGTTCCTATTTTGGGCGAACGTGAACTGAACGTACTGTATTTCCGCTAGATGAACGTAATTGAGAACGCGTTCATTCTCAGCGCTGTATAACGGCGTTCAAAAGTGCGTTCATTCTCAGCACTGTATTATAACGGCGTTCAAAAGTGTGCCAGATTTCATATGCCTTTCAGCCGAAAACCCAGTTAAAACACACAGTAAACAGGCTTCAAAATAATGCGGAAAACCACCCAATCTGGCAACAGCAAGCTGCCTGTGACGCGTACGCGCCTGTCACCCCTGGCTGTCGCACTAAAATATAAATATACTGGGCCCCACGAGGATGCATACAGTAAAACGCAAACGCAAAAAAGTCTTCCGTTCACACACATTCGATTCATTAACGTGTCCGTTCACACTCGACCGCTGGAAATGCTGTAGTACATATGCCAGGCCTGTAAGTGGCGCTGCTGCCGCACAAAATACACCAAAAGCAGCGAAGATGACCCCGGAGCATGGTTGTCATAATTGCCCTTCTATTTATTCTCCGCGGTGGACGGCGTGTTCTCCTGCTGTATATCTCTCAGGTAGTCCACCAGCAGATAACCCCCCCCCCCCCAGAGCGGAGCAAGGCAACGAAACGAAACGAAACTTAAAATAAGAAGCAGCATTTTATGGCACGCTATGCATGGGGCCGCCTTGAGGGGGCTTCCCGACATGTTGTTTCAGTAAATTAAAGGGTGTTTCATGTTGTCGTTGCTGTGGACCTTCTTAATACCTTGGAAAATGCCGTTTAATACTTTTTAATACTTTTTAATAGCCTTAATTTTCGCTAAATTGATTTATCAACTTTTAATACTTTTTAAGACCCCGCGGACACCCTGAGTACCGATAAATCCATACACATGCCGCAGTTTCTGCGTGTCTGTGTCTTTAGTTGAAAGCCCAGTGGCGATCTGCTCATCTGTCATACAGTCAATAACTGTGTTGTTATCATTAGCATCTGGTTAGCTAGCTATGCTAACGAATATAAGAAGCTTTTTCTACAACCAGTGAGGTAAAGGCACATCTTTATATGATCATTATAGTTATAAAAAAAATAAGAGAATAAAGTAAACAGGTATAAAATACTATATGACAGTTATTAATAAAGAAGAATACAGTTTGAAAGGGGAGTGATTTGTCAAATATCCATAAATTAAAAGAATATCTGCTTACAGTTGTGTTTGGGTGTTGAGAGATGTGTCCATAGATCGCTATGGATTTACTGGCAGGCCGCAACCCACTTCACGGCGTATACTGCCGCCCAAAGTCCCCGGCCGGAAGTCCCCGGAGTTGGGGACTGGCTTCAGTAGAAGCTGCTGGGAGTCCCAGCAGCTTCTACTGAAGCCTTCCGAGTAAATCGCCAGAACGCCGACACCTCCTCATCTCCACCGCTCCCATGTTTTATTTTGTGTTGCCATAAGTTAGTCTCTCTGCGTTTCTGCGCTGGGCTAATGCTAATAATGCTAATGCGAGGATAATAAAATGGCGGCTTCACAAAACTTTTTGGGAGTTTTACGGGGCGTGGTTTGCAATCCGCCCAGCCAATCAGAAATATAGCTCTTTTCTCAAAAAAGAGCCGCTCGAAAGTCCCTGCTCTCTAGCAGGGACTTTCGAGGGGGTAAAAAGGTTCGCATGAACTTCTTTTAGTACCGGCTCTTTTTGGTGTGAACGCGATCATGAACTAAGTTCGCATGAACCTTTGTGGGAAAAGTACCGCAGTGTGAACGCGACTATTGGTTAACACTTGACCAGCACCCGCCGTGTGTTACAGTTTGATTGACAGCAAACACAGCCCCCTGATGAGAGCCTTCCCTGCTTTCTCAACAGCCATTGGATGAATCTGATTTTAAAGAAAAGCGTTTTAGCCAATCAAAATGAAATATGCGGGACATCGTCTCAATTTGCGGGACGCACCAAAAGTCGTGAAAATGCTGTGCAGTCCCGCGCAAAGCGGGACATCTGGTCACCCTACCTGCACGTGCATGCATACGCGAGTCATGGTGAGATATCTGGATTAAGAGGTTGCTTTTTCTTTGCACAGAATGAAATGAATGGGCTGTGATTTTAGTTTTTTTAAGCAGAGGTCAATAACTTGTATGGCCCTCTGAGGATATTGTAAAAATTGAAATGGCCCTTGAGAGGAAAAAGGTTCCCCACCCCTGGTCTAAGTGAACGGTGACTGCAAAAACTACACTGCGCATGCTCAGAGTATTTTCCTATTTAATGTGTGTGGCAAAAAATAAAGTGCTGCCATCCCCACCATACGTCATCTCACATAATTCAGAGCTGATTGGCTGCCTGTAAGTACGTGTGCCGCGAAAAGTGTGGTGTGTGAAGAGGAGGAGAGAGAGCTGCAGTGAGGCGTCCTAAAACCAGGAAGTAAGCCGCGCATGGCTTCCCTCGACAAAAAAGCAACGAGATTTCTCCATAGGATTTGAGAAAATAGCTCAAAATAAGATCTGTGGGAAACGTACCTGTTAGATAAATGTACGTTTTGTTCAGCCGGATAATATCCACACGTCTACCCTACTTTTATCACTTTCAAATCAAAAATCTATTGATTAGATTAGATTTATGATAGACTTTTGAAACTACAAGAAGATAAGGAGGACTTTTACAAAAAAGTAATAGAGATTTTTGTCCAGAAGCATAGGCAAATGGACTTAATCTTCAAGTCAAGGTAAGACTGCAATTTTATTGAAAATGGGATCTTACTAAGAGAGAACAATTCAATATTTAAATGATAAAATTACATTTTTTTGGGTATCCTTCTGTTGAACTGTCTGTTTAAAATTAATTGAAGCATCAGACAAAAAAAGCTTTTGAAAATAATATTATATTTTGATTTAATATATTTGTAAACCTGAAGAGTCAGTGCCTGTGCCTCACCAGCCATGAACCTCTCTGCAGAAGCTTATATTTAGACATCTGAGTTTTTTGTGCCCCACCACTTTTGTACATATAGAAACGCCACTGGTTGTGTAGATTCTGCCAGAAGGAAAATCAGCGGAGAGGCCACATTGCTTTTCTTCTCGACTGCAACGCTGGTCCCGCAAATCAAGCAAGAACGTGATTGGTCGATATTCATTGGGTGGGGGGAGGAGGGGTGTTAGATAGATATAGAGTTGTAGTATGTAGATAGAGTTCGCTATGATTTAGGTTTCCTTTATGCATAGGGTAGATTCTTTTAATTACATTTCCTTTTTTGTTTTGTGTATTTTATACATTTTGGATTTGCTTGGCGAGCTATTTTTAGAACATGCCCCGCGGGCGACTCACGTTGCCCCTGCGGGCGACTAAGTGCCCGCGGGCACCGTGTTGGCTGCCCCTGCACTAAAACATACAAGGCACTACAGGAAAGGGAAACCCCAAACAAGCATTATAGGGCCCCTTTAATGTGTTTGCTTGAGTGTTGGAGGTATTGGCTTTAGAGATGGCTACCTTCTCTCAGATGAATGGTTCTAACCCTACACAGGATGTCTCTTTCCAGAACTCATGACCCGTTTACTCCATGATCCACCGACTGAAGGGAGTTGTTCCTCCAAGAAGCCGCTCACAACAAGCTTTGGAATTATCTTGAGTAAGCGGCATTTTGGAACAAGGCAATGCTGTTGGAATTTCAATAAAAAAATATGCTTTTTTAAGAACCACAACACGGGAGCCGTCTGGTTTGATTACATTTGAGAGAAGGCAGACATATACGGCCGACAGCTCTTAATCTGTGACCTTTCCTTTCAAATATATGCATTTATCTCCAACAACTTATTATTTGAATAAGCGTGTATTCGGAGAGAAACAGTAAGAGAGTACAGGAAACGTTTTTTTTCATGCTTCCTAAACCATTCAGCAGTTTTTTCTTTAAATGCTGAACTCAGCCTTCACATCAAGAACTATTATTACACTCAAAAGAAACTCAATCAAACCAAATCCTCCCATGTTTGCAAAGTGTTTTCCTCTTTGTCTACGTCTGAACACGAGCCGGTCTGACAAGATTTTGGATTATACAGTATATTAATGTTAACCAAAGAGTAAAGAAATATCTCACTAAAACAGCTTTTTGTTACACAGTTTCTAAAAGTACTTTAAAGTTTTCTGGAGATCCAATTGGCAAAGAGTGCAGCCATCTGTATGCTCTGTAGTTTCTGGCAGGCGGTGACTCGGCAAAACAACAAATATAATCAGAAACGTGTTTGCTGAGCAAGAAGGAGTTTGTTCTGGCCTCACAGACAATGCTCTGCCTACTTGGCAAATATTGAACGGCTGAGTTATTGAGGGTCTTGAAGCGTACAAATAAGTCATATAGTCAAAACAGATGCCGTCAAATTATTTTTTTACCAAATTGTCGGTAATAGACAATTATTGATTCATCATTTTTTATTATTATATTATTTATTATTTAATTATGAACACTTATTATATGATATATGGCACTCATTGGAGCCGGCATGATATGGAGCACTACATATTAAAACATGTTGATTCTGCTGGAGTATATTAACACAGCTACAGTAAGTATCCAGTTATCCTGAAGACGTTTTTTTTGACAAGCTGGCAGTGTTTTTTTTATTTATGTGCAGAGGGAGCACACTTTAAAAATATTGTTAAATTGCTAGATAATAATTTCCACTCAGTTTTCTACCTTTTTTGTTAATTTAATCCCCGTTTCAATTTCAGATTTGACACATTCTCCTCATGATTACTCGAAGCAATGATTGATTACCTTGTGTGTCAGGTCTTCATTATAGGGGAAGGGGTTGGATGTGGAGGTCTGTCCGTCCTCTGTGTCCGTGTCCACTGCAGACGACCCGTAAGCGCTGTCCGAAGACACCAGCGTCCTCTCCTCCTGCCGCTGAGTTTCACAGCCGTCATCCATCTTGTTTGTTCTGTGGTTTAAACTGGTCAAAACAGATGAGCTTCTGCAAATAAACTAAACATTCAAACTTCCTTTGCTACGTGTCCTCCGCCCCTCCTTCTCTGCATGTGCATCCTGAACAAAGACACAAACGGGACTAAATATTGATGTGATCAGAAACATCAGAGGTAGTTTACAGTATTTATGAAGTGGAAAACAAGGAAGTGTTCAGCACCCTGGAGAGCTCTTCTTTTCCTGACATCACCTCCACCTGCTTTAATGGAAGCACTCCAGGTGAGTAGCAAAACATGTCATGAATAAATACCACCAGGAAATAAGACATTATCAAATATGTGAATATGTTTCGGAACAGAAAACTGAACATTAAATAAAGACGGGTTCAAAATGTGAGATTTGGCTAATGACTCAATTTGAATAAAAAATACCATACATGTTGGATTTTTTAAATTCCAGATAATTGTTAAGTGATTAAAGTGAAAAAAGTAACAAATATATACCAAATGTCCCCCATTGATTAGTTACACTATTAGGACAACATTTTTGTGGTTTAAAAGTGTTCTTAATGTTATAATTAATTAGCAAATAAGGCAAAATCTATTGATAACCTGGCCCGTCTACACTACAGGCATCAAAAAATCTTGAAGCTGGGCGTGTCTGAGGCTTGGCGATTTCTCGCGCCTAAGGCGACCAACAACCAATCAGGAATCTCCCGCCCGCCCCCGGCATACAAAGCAATAGCAATGTTAAAATGAAGTAAACTGGATATAAAATCCCCAAACAGGCGAAAACCTACCAGTTTCACCCACTGTCTCTGCCACCTCCCTCCATGCCTGGTTCCTCCGGTTTGTATCCCGGTAAATAGTTCTGGTCGTAAAGAACCGGGTGATTTGCTACCGTAATTTCTCGTTTGGAATATGAGGAAATGAACTGCGGTCTGGCTCTCCCAGCTTGCACGCGGTTTGATTGGCTAGCGCTTGTACTGGCGGGATTTGTATACACGAGATTTGATTGGCTGATGCCAGTTTGGAAAGCATCGGGAGCATCAAAAGTTGAACATTGCTCAACTTTTGATGCTCACGATGCTTGCAAAGCCATACCATGCTCCCCACAATGCAGTTCGGCGAAGATTCAAAATCTTCTACGTCACGTCACCCCATTCAAATGAATGGGCGAAGCGTTGAAAGCATTTTCCGATGCCTGTAGTAGACAGTGTGGACGGGAAATCTTAACCAAAGTGTAGCAAAATAAATCCCTGAATGTGAATTAAGGATGTTTTCTTTCAAGTAATCTGAAAACAAACCTGGACGATGAAAACCAAATGCCTTAAAATTGAGGAGTGCATTAAAAAAAAAAAATGTTATGCTTTAATGTCTCCGGGAGAAACAATCATAAACCCAAGTGATGACAGTTAAGAAAAATAAATGGTGGGTCTTTTTTGACCCGGTGAGGTGGTTTTCTTGAAGTATCTTTGTAATTAAAACATTGTATCATTTCATATTCCAGCTATTCCTCAAAAAACATGTTTTGGATATCATGCCATTAAAATTTTAAATTAAAATTTTAAGAAATTGTAGTTTTTGTATTACTACCCCAAGCTTCCATAAGTGGGTCAAAAATGACCAGCATGCATTTTCTGACTTTTTTTTCCTTCAAAATGTAAAGAAAATATCTAAAATGATAAATAGTGAAAAAGTAAATATAAAATATTTCTAGTGTGAACCAAAATATAATACAAGTGATTTTTCTTAACCAAAATGACAAAATGGCATAAAACACATTCTTCTAATACGGGTCCTTTTTGACCCACTTATGGAAGAGTGTAGGGTCCAGTCACTCCAGCATCTTAGGGTTAATGTAGTCCATCTGGAATTAAAAAAACATCAAGAATTACCATCCCAATGAAACTTGACTAAAAGGAGAGATTAAAAACGATAAATCAAGAAAAAGCGTAGATGTTTTGATTGAGTCTCGAGGCGAACGGCGTATTATCCTCCTAAATAACACAAAGTCTGCTCCAACGACACTGAGGATCTGGGACTGTCAGTACAACATTATTAGACAGCAGTTTTTAATAGTTTAACAGAGCACTGGAGATGAACGGACAACACACACTCAAAACGGTATAGAAAAATAACATGTGCTCTCTTTATGTCCATACATCTGAGGCTTCACTGAAGCAACGGTACTGTGCAAGGTACACAAGGTCACTTGAAAACTCATATACCAATACCAATACTAATCTCCTCATAAAACTCTGGGCAACAACACTATTAATTATAACTTGAATACATTGTTCGTCCCCTTGCTAAATTGGATTCAGTTTAAAAGAAATCTGGAGCCAAAAATGACACAATAATAAACTTAAAATACCACATTTAACACAACATCTTAAGACCCAATAGCTGGAGTTTCTCGTAGATCTGTAGCTCATGTTCTGTACCTGGCTCTCTGCGGCCTTGATGATGCAGATGTAAAAAAAATAGAGTGGCTTTTTCTGGCAACAACTGGCATCAAAGACAACTCAACACTTTACTGCCAGTTGAAATAAACTCACATACATACAAAAAATAACATGTTAAAAAATGATATGTCACATTAATAAAATCCCACTACTAGCTCTTTCCTTATCGCTTCCTTATTCAGGTCATTTAGTGATGTGTCTGTGCAGGTGGGGGGGGGGGGGGTCTCGGTATCTACAGGGGTCTCCTGTTAAATAAAAGTGATCGGATCTTATCGGACTCCTCGTGCTGTAACCAAGCGACCTCTGTGTAACATTACAGTCTTACAGTAAAGTGCACTTCATCCGCCTCACACATGAATGCTTTAAAATAAATAAGCATAAAAGGTTTCATTCCCCTTTGACACGAAGAGGTTGTTGAGTTCCCTATCAAACATGCGCAGAGGATTTCTTTCCGACCCCGGCTGACAAACTGTGTGCCATTAAAACATAACTATTCAACAAACAACCACACGAGTCCTGTGAAATGTGCAAATTTCCCACAGTCACTTTCCTATCAGCCCGCCACTGAGAGGGTCCTCAGTGCAGGGAGTCGTCTGTGTATGTGCCTGTGTTTGAGTTTCAGTCCACAGTCTCTCCTCTGCGGGCGCTACCTGATCCTCCCGTCACTTTTCACCGGGCACAGTTCAGACTTGGGGTCCGGAGACATGGAGCTCCAGGAGGTTTTGGAGCAGAGTCCCACCGCGGGGCAGGAGGAAGTCTGTGGGGCGCAGAGACCGCCCGTGACCCAGAAGTTTTTGATGCTGCTGTCCACCCAGGCTTGGAGGGGCCGCCCCACCAGCTGGGCTCTGCGCTGCGCCTCCTGGGCCGCCGCCTCTCGGGGGGGCAGCTTCAGCATGGAGCTCAGCTGCTGGAAGCTCTGGTCCAGGTACAGGTCGCCTGGGGGGCCTGCGTGGAGCCAGCTGTCCTCTTCTGGAGAGGATTCGGAGACAAAGAGAAATTAAAAATGGGCACATACATTTAATAGATTCAATGGAACTTTCAAAATAAGTTTAGATTTTAAACTTACATTTGGGGGTCTAACGCCTAAACAGAAACTGTGACGTAATGTCTCACGGTCTAGCTTTGCAGGTGGTTTTGTAGGTTAACTTGACAAAGTCATGGGTCCACTGGTCCTTATCATATTAGTTATTTGGTTACTTTATGTTCAGCAGGGTATATGCAGGAATCCTGAAGTCAAATGTAATAACTATTAAGACCTTTTTTAAGACCCTTTCCATACATTTTAAGACACTTGGAGTTCTAGCCGGTTACATTTACACACTTTACCTCACATTGACTATATACAGTATGGATTATCCTTCCTCCTTATCTTCCAACCATTTGGACGCAAACTTGCATTTCCCCATAACGATGTTGTTTAACAACCGGCGTAAACGGACCTTTGCGCTATCAAGCAGTGAGCGTGCGATGTCCTGTTCAGATGACGTCACATCCAACGGGATGCCATCAATAAACTACACAGAATCACACTACACACCTACGCCATGACTACATTCAGGCAGACTGTAGAATACAACCTCTTTGGACCATTTATATACTTTATATACAAGCTACAAAATGTAATACCTTGGAAAATGCCGTTTAATACTTTTTAATAGCCTTCATTTTCGCTACATTTATCAACTTTTAATACTTTTTAAGACCCTGATAAAGAGTTAATCAAACGTAGTTCTCTTGTAGTAGACTTAATAACTCCAACAAGGTTTGTTTTATATAAACAGGGAAATACCAACATATTTTCTGAAAATCCTAAACTGCTGTGTGCTGCTGATTTTTAAATCTAAAATTATGTATCTGTGACCCATTTTGTTAACATTTAAAAAAAATGGGCTTGGGGCTGAGTGTCAAACTCAAGGCCCGGGGGCCAAATCAGGCCCTTGGTGGATTTAATTTCGGCCCGCAGGATCATTTTAAATTACTATTCGATCTGGACGCACACCTTCCCTCAATCCTGAGGGTTTCCGTTTCTTTGAGGGAATTGTTTTTTTGAAGCTGTTGTTGGCCTGTGGAAAAGCTGCAGATAGAGCCATAAGAAATGAATGCAACTGATTATTTAATGTTTAATGTTGTTTTTATTGGCAATAATTTAAGCTTTGTTAGTTCCAGGTTTAATCTGTGCAATAAGTTCATTTCAATACGTTTTGAAATAAACATTGAACCAGTCCGGCCCCCGACTAGTACCCATTTTTCTTATTTTGGCCCACTGTGTATTTGAGTTTGACACCCCAGCAGTAGAGTCACGATGTCTGCATGTTTTTAGGGGCTAATGCATTGTTTGTTATGGTCTTTTATAGGAATTGTCTAATATAAAGAAACATCTAAAACAGCGACAGCAGCTTTAATCCTTTAAACTGACATAATGTGGAATCATCGCCTCACCTTTGCGCAGCGGCTCCTTGTCTTTGAAGGTCAGCGGCATGACGAGGAAGCTGACCTCGGCCACGAGCTCCCACTGCTTCAACATGCGCACAGACCATGTACCGGGCCGCAGGGGGCGCTGCAGCGGGGGCTTGTACTGCGTGTATTCTGCATCCACATCCACCGTGATGTCATAGGACGCTGCCACCACCTGAGCCGGGTCGATCCACACGATGGTGGCCGTGAGGTTGGGACCCCGCGCCCACTTCTGCACCGCCAGCGGCTCGCTCAGAGGCCCGATGAGGCCGCCAAAGTTACGGAAGATTCTCTCTTTAAGATCCCACTCTGTGCCGATCTGCAGGGAGGGAAGACGGAACCTATCTGTGAATAAGCCCTCAAATGAAAACAGGTCATGTGACATACTAGGGCTGCTCGAGTATGGCAAAAATCATAATCTCGATTATTTGGGTCAATAATTGATATCACGATTATTAAAAACGATTATCCATTTACTTTGAAAACATCCATTTATTGAAAACATGGATTTGAACAGTATGTTTTTAACAGATGATTACCCTGAACTTTAAGAATAATTAAACTGAAAAACCCAAAAAATAGATAATAATTTTATTTCGATGTCGTTTTGATAATCGTTGCAAGCCAAAATCGTGATTGCGATTAAAATACAATTAATTGAGCAGCCCTATGAAATACAGCAAAACAATGTCTCCTACGTCTTTGACTTTCATATTTGATCGGAAGACAAGGAGAGAGGATATGTTCTAAACTCGTCTCCCGAAAATGAACATATTTTAATTAAGCTTCAAAGTCCAGTTTTGGTCACATCAAGCCCTGATAAAGCACCCTAATTGGTTCATATCGGAAAGAGAATCTTCCTGCAAAGCAGTTTTCTTTTTCTTTCTTCTTCTCCCTTGATATTAAAAGACATAACCTTTACTGATAATGAAGATCTTTTTTTCAGACAAGAATACCACTGACCTCCAGATTCTTGAGCCTTTCAAACTCCTTCAGGTTTGACTGCAGGACGAGCGTTGCTTGAGGCACCGCCCACATCTCCAGCGTCTCTCTGACCTTTGACCCCGCGGCCTGGACCTCCTGACGAATCAGGTATCCTTGGAAACGGTCGTCATAGAAGTACACGTGTACTGACAGAGGGTAGCCGACTGGTTCAAACCTGCAGAGAGAGGAAAGAGAAATCACACATAAGAGATTATTGATTAAAGGGGACCTATTATGCAAAATAAACTTTTTCATGTCGTTTCTACATCAACATGTGTCCCCTCTGTGGAAAGAGACTCTGAAAGTCTCAGGAAAAAAGACCCCTCACTTTTTGTCCTGATCCATTTATATAAAAACCTGTCTGAAAATGAGCTTATCAGATTTTGGCCACTTTATGATGTCATAACGATTTTTTTGGCTTGTGCAACCATTAGCCAATCACCAACCAAGGTAACCCCCCCCACCTTATCACCTGAATCTCCTCCTACAGCACATTTGTGTTTTTTCTAACCAAATATCTCTCAGAGGGGCGTGGGGAGGGGCTCCTTATTTTCATCTAAAGTAACAGACAGAGAATCAGCACTTTTGAAACAGGGCTGAAACAGAGGGGATTATGGGTAATGCTGCAATGATCTGTTTGGTGTTTGGAGCTTCAGAGACATGTTTGGTATATATCTGAGGCCTATAATATATTGATGAAAAACAGTACAATAGGGGACTTTGAAGTCAAGACATAAAACTGTTATATGTTTATGGATCCTCCAAGATGGAGCAGAGACGGACCTGCAGGCGTCCACGGTGCTCTGAGGGGTCAGCAGGTTCCTCAGGCCGAGACGAAAGAAAGCCGTGTGCGCGGTGAGCGCTGCGTCGCTGAGCGCGGCCAGGCCGTCCTCCGTCTCAAACAGACTCTCCCAGTACGCCTTCAGCGCCGTGGTGCCCGGGGCGTACTGGCCGTACAGGTGCGTGTCCAGGATGTCGATGGCCTCCTGGTTCACAGAGGACTCAAACTTGCGGGCGAAGAACGTCGGACGGGTCAGTTGCTGTGGACGAAAGCAAAGAATAACAGAAAGAAGTCTTTGAGGCTGTGGCAAATGTCAATGTAGGAGCCATATGTTAAAATGTATAGTTTGTTGTTAGTGCTATTAGATCATTTATTTGAACAAGCCGTGTGAAATTGACGGCATAGACGACCGCAGCTGTTTGTGATTAGGAGACGTTATAGCCGACGGCAGCTACTAGTGATTGTCGTGTGTGTGAGAGAAGGAGAAAGAAGCACAGAGCAACATCGTTTTTGACCTGAGAAAATATGTGTTTGTATTTGATACCTTTTGTCAAAGTAAAGAGTCAAACAAACTATCCTGAGACGTATCTTGTCCGAGTCATGCTCATTTGCTACCTGTGAATCGAATTTTGGATTACTGGAACTACAGTCAATGTTTACATTCAAAGCTTCTATTCAGGTGTTTGAATGGAGCTTCGAAAAATCCACCTTTAAAACCTCAAGAGTTCAAACTAGATTAACGTTATTTAACGATATTACTCTTCAATTTCGTCAACATAAATACACACATGTTGTTATTGTATTCATGTTTCTGTGGTCTTAATTTTAACTTTTGTTCTTTCTTGCGAAGCACTTTGTGAATTGTATTTCTGTGAAAGGGGCTATACTAAATAAACGTATTATTATTATTATTATTATTATTATTATTATTATTATTATTATTATAATAAAGGACTACCAGCATGGCGTTAGCTATGTGGGTGTGTTTGATTGAGGGAAAGCAATGGTGGAAGATTATCAACAACATTACAGTTTCTATTAGTTATTAATAACTTAATGGGTAGCTGCTTGGTCACATGCCTGCCTGTGCCCATTAATAGGGAGCAACCACTGGAAAATTAATTCTACAAATAGTATAACAGTAATTATATTAGTATATCCAAATGTTATCGGGTTTAAAAAGATAAAAAAAGATGCTGCATTCAGATTAGGAATTCAAACGTCCAAAATATAACCAATATTATTATTTAGTACAGGCCAATGGTGAACATCAAAGTGGGGCTGATAAATACATGACACTGGGAAACGACAAGCTACGTAAGCTGTTGTTCCGCAGCCGTCCCTCTCACCTGGATCCTGATGAGGTCTTGAGGCTTGAAGTCGTTGGGCGAGCAGCCGCACCAGTCCACGATGTGTTTGTACTGACATTTGCAGCCCAGCTTGCGGTTCCAGTTGGTGACGCGCAGGTTGTTGTCCACCAGGGTGTCGCACATGTGGCTGTTCCCCAGCACCGTGTGGAAGAAGGACTGGGGAGAGAGCAAACCGTTTATATCCACTGAGTCTAAAGTGAAAACCATCACGCCTCTCTAACCCCAAACAACACACCGCTGCTCGTCCTCTGAGACATCAGATGAACTCAAGTGAACCCTTCTCTGAGAGCTTAAAGTATTACATTATCTCCGCGGCGGGATTGACGGGGGAGTGAGAGAGACTTGTGTATCAGACTGTCTCGTCTCCGGAGATAAACACCCCACCTGAGGCCGACTTACCTCAGCGGGAAGCAGAGCGTAGGTATAGAACTGCTTCAGCCCTGACACCAAGACATCCTGGGAGTTGATGACGTACTCCACGAAGCGGCGGGTGAGCGCGAACCAATCAGATCCGCCGGAGACCTCCAGGCCTTCTGGGATGCTGCGCTCGCCCAGACGCCACATGTGGTTGTCACACTCGTGGAAGAGGCGGTTCAGGCCCTGCTTCTTAATGAACCTTAAAGACAGAAGCACAGCTTGAATTGATGCGTTTGAGAGCTCTTTGCAGCATTCATCAAAGTACTCGATTAAAATAACCGTTTCTGTCCACGGTGTGATAAATAACGGCTGAAGAATCACTTCGCCATGCTGCTTTTTGCCTCTTGTTCGAGCAGCATTACTTTAATTGCTCCCCCACCCCCCAAGCGTCATTTACCTCAGAGTTACTGCACATTTCTGACATTAAATCCAAGCTATCCCTTTCCCTTTATTGCAGCTTATTAAATGAAGATACAAATCGTCAACCTGGTCTGTGTCTTAACATCTGGCAAACTCACCGGGCGTTTTCTCTCCCGTGGGACTTGAGGAAGTTCTTGTCTCTTTGCTGTGAGAGGAACGACACCAGCTCATCATTTGTCCTGCAGGAGGGCGAGCAGGTGAGAAGAGGAGAGGAGAGGAGAGGAGAGGAGAGGAGAGGAGAGGAGAGGAGAGGTCAAAAGAGAAGACAGATTTAGAGATGGTTCTTTGGAAAACGTGGTCTGATAATACATAGAGGGCAGCGTTTCCACCAGGGGGGCGGATTGCCGTCTTTTGACTTGCAATAGTAATAATTCGAGAGAAGATCGAGTTTTATAGCTTGAAATGAGGAAAAGGAAAAAGGACAAGGACACCACTCTGTTGGAGGGGCAAAGGAGCCTGGTGGGATTCTTTTCGCCGCGTGTTCCTGTGACGGAAAGCGTACTGCCGGCGAGCCTTGACGGGGGGTGCTAGTGGAGCGCTCGTGTGACCTGCGAGCGCCGGAGCCTCGCAGCGGCAAAACTGAGGCTCCGTGGTGAACTGGTCAAATGAAGAGCCGTTAAGGAGCCGGTTTTTCTTAGTGAGCCGAGCCAAATGATCCGGCTCACTAAAAAGAGCTGGAATTTCCATCACTAATACGTAAAGAGATCGTATCTGTAAGGGGCGGCTCAATTCAAAATTCAAGTCACGTGACAAGACGTGAGAATTAACATAGCTTTATTGCCGTATATACTCTATATAAACTAACATTTTATAAATAGCAGCTATTGCAACAGAATCGTTTTGAACAAACACTGTAACATTGTGTTGATGGAAAAGGAAATGAGCCACTGTGCACAGGATGTGGTTGACAGAGCATTGTCTGGGTGCATCCAACCAATCATGGCAGCCCCAGAAATCCAGCAAAAGCTGAACAGCAACAAAGAAGAATATTTACTGCCAGCTCTGTGACTCAGCGAATAAAACAATCCATTTAATGCTGCTACCAGACCATTCCTTTTATCAAGCATATGCCATGGCAGCTGCTCATGTTACAGTCAGTCTGCGAAGGAATCAAATGTCCATGCAGCATTGAAAGATTTAAGCCACCATGAAAAAGGCAACTCTGATATTCACTGAACACAAACTGGAAATATTGTCAAGACGGAATGCAGAAAACAAGTATTTGCACTGGAGATATTTGTGTGGAGTTGCGGCCAATCTTTAACCACATTGAGGTTCAACTCCAAAAGCATAACGCTATGCAGGGTACGTGAGAACTAAGGAAGTCACATAACTAAGTTGTGGACTCTAAGGACATAATTCACCCGTGGTTAAACACTATCAATCCTCTTATGTGCCGTTGGGAGACTCTACTCTCAACACTCCGTGACTCCATTGCTCCACACTAACACGGCGCTGTTACTCTGCTGACCTGGTGGGGAAGTCAGTGGCGCTCAGATTGATGAAGAAGTCCCACTTCCAGTCCAGCATGTTGAGCAGGTCCTGCATGCTGCGCAGGTAGGCCTTCAGGAGGCTGGCCCCTCCCCAGATGGTGACCATCCTCCAGGGCGTGGTGCGGATGTTGGGGTACTGCTGGGCGATCTGCAGCACCTCCCGATGCAGGTAGCCCGAGCGCTGGAGAATTCAAAGCAAAAGGTTGAGCAGTTCAAACGAGGGAACACTGTGTCTCTGCAGCACAAGTGTAATGCTGTTCCCGCAGGTATTCAGCTGTGCCAAGACCCCCACACAATTCTGGCTCGAGTTGAAAGAGACTTTGATCTATGCAGAAGAACAGTGGTGCTTGTGGGACACCATGACGATGGATAGAGAACATTGTGATGGTTAGTTTAGCTTTGTATCATATTCTCTTCTGAATGGCAACAGTGAGACAGAACTGAGCTGAAAGAGGGGAGGAACGAGAACGGTCAAAGAGTTAAGTCGAGCGTTATGCAGTTCCAAGTTTATCAACAGAATTTAATAGAAATGTTTTCATATTCCATCAATCAGAAAAGTGTTTGTAAAAATGTTTCCAAATAATGAAAGTTTCTACCCATTTAAAATATAAGGAGTCGTGCTTTTCTTTGATTAATGTCATAACAACTGAACATAAGTGTTTTGGATTGACGACACATTTAAAAACATTGTGTTGGGCTTTTAGAAACTAACTTTGGGAGAATAACTTTGCAGTAGAACTATTCTTTATACATCCATGGGTGCAACTTCAGATCAAAATGAACACGTGATGAAATATGACCCCCGGTCTGATGACTGACCGGTCACAGAACAATGGGGGCTGTCTACCCTTACCCACAATTTAAAGTAAGTCACACAGACTCTCTCCTCTTTGCTCTCCTCTCTGTGAGGAGCAGCAAGCTCAGCTTCAGAACAAAGTGAAACACAAACAATGGCATAACACAGTTGAGAACCACTGCTCTAGAATAATGAATAACAACAATGAAATAGGTTTTTGCCTGAAGGTTGCATAGGTTTAGATTAGAGGATTAGAAAAAAAAATTAGAAACACCCTTTATGTCCCTTTAGATCTACATTTGATTAAGTACAAAGTAATTAACAAGCAGCCACTTTTCCAAATGAGTACGACTTAAAAAGTCCCGAAGCGATAAATGAGCAATTTAAGAGTAAAATAAACTTTGTTCAGCAACATGAAGTCAGAACATTTTGTTCAGTGAAGCACAAACAATGTGTCACTGTCTCCGACCCGTGATGAATAAAGAGTGACACTTTCTGGCCACTCTTAAATTAGACCAGAAAGTCACAATAATCTGTGGGTGTGTTAACGAAGGAGACACCAGCGTGACAGCCCTCACGTGAGGTGCACTGCCTCCAGTACGCTCTGCCCTGCTTTACAGCCTCATCTCTCTGCTGGCCTTCCCCTCCGAGAGAAACGAGGTGAGGTTGTCTGAGGCTGTTTCTGTGGTGCTTATTCATCACTGCCTCTGTAAGCCTCTCTCCGTCTTGGCAGCAGAACAGAGCAACTCCCCGGGAAGGAGCAACCTTTCCGGCTGCACAGGTGCACTGTCGACAGGTGTCTCTGTTTCTCTGCGCTGAACTCACCTGAGGTCTGAGCCTCAGAATCACCACTCAGCCGTTAGTCTTCGAGCTGCACATGATAGCAGACTCTTTCCTCCGCTAAGAATAACCACACTTTACTCTATCCAGGCTAATCCCCTTTACCACACTGTGAGACCCATGGGATATATTTAACCTTCATAATGCAAGAAGACCTAGCCGGTAAAAGCTTTTGAGAGCTCAGTCTAGTCCGCTCCAAGCAAGCCGGTTCCCAATTGCACCCTCCAATGTGTCGTCTAAGTATAAATTAACAATACTGTCAGCTCGTCAACATTTTTTCAGGCGGGTCTGTTCCACATTTTTTATTCAAGCTTCTATTTCTTTTTCAAAATGGAGCTTTGAATGCCTGTTATAAAACAAAATCCTCAACTTCAATAAAAGATAGGGATGTAACGATATACCGAATATCGTGGTAAATAAACGTCCCAATACCGTCGTGAGACTGACAAAATCTACTGCGATTTAAAAAAAAAAAATTTTTTTTTTTTCTAAACCTTTATTTAAGGTTGCTTAGGTCCCATTGAGATCATCGATCTCTTTTTCAAGGGAGACCTGTCCAACATGGCAGCAAGTAGGTTACAACATGAACATAAAACAACAGAACACAAAAGAACATCGTATTTACAGGGCTACATTTACACACCTATAGACATATAGTCATTTTGACAGACAGGATCGTAAAATGTCGTCATAATCCCTTATTACCCGTCAGGTCTGAACAGAGAGAGAGAGCATGCTCGTGAACTGTCAACGGGGGGAGGGGGGGCGGTGTTATGCCGTGTGTGCATGCACCTCGCGGGAGCGCGCACTGCGTAAAGCAAAACCTCCCAGACATGTGTTGATCTGTACGGTAAAGTACGGTTTGGAAACCATATCATTTCCTTTTGGAGGTGCATGCATAACACGTCATAACACCAGAGCCTCGCTGCGGGGAAACGTTGGCGCTGTTCCGAGTTTGTTCTAATCTGTCAAAAGACAGACTGCTTTCAGATTTTTCCGTCATTGTTAAATAAAATATTCGGTTAACGCGACCACTGCTGTCCCAGCAACATCAGTACCAAGCGAGAGAGTTTCTTCCAGTGCAGGGGATATTGTAAATGCCCAAACATCCCAGCTTATAAATACCTGGAAATGTGGACATTCTCATATTCCTAAAAACCTGTCTGATGATGCTGAGTGAGTGAGTTTGAGTTGAGTTACTTGAAAAACTAAAGTGAAACTTGATTTATTTTATTGCAGGGTCTGATTATTAAATGTTTATTTGTGAGGTGCAGTGGCACAAAGAAAATGCCTACTTTGTTTGGTAGTACTATAGGAAGGGATGCTCCGATCGATCGGTCGCCGATCGAGATCAGCCGATACTCACTCTCTACCGATCGATCGGTGCTCTCTAAACATGCCGATCGCGAGAGCCGATCACATGACGTAAAATACATGACACTTTTCTCTGTGTGCGGCAAAACAAGCTCGCCAAAATGGCTTCTGGCATTATTTTAAGGTGTCCGACAAAGACAGTAAAATAGCGGAATGCAACGTGTGTGAAGCAGAAATCCTGCAGCTCCGCCCGCCGGACCGGTGAGCGGAACGAAACACACAAGAGTTAGACCTAACACACTTAGCTATTTTATCTACCTCTGGAACAAGCTAAACTAGTCATTATAAATATATGTATTCTTCACTGTCGGGTCACTCATTACTGGATCAGTGAGCTGCATGAGAACTGAGAACCTTCGGGGACAGAGCCTTCAGTGTGGCAGCCCCCACCCTCTGGAACGCTCTCCCTGCGGAGATTCGCAACATCCCCACACTGGACGCCTTCAAAAGGGCCCTCAAGTCCCATCTGTTCATCAAGGCTTTCGGCCCTTAAATCGATCTGTTGTTTTGTCTGTCTGACCTTTGTTTTGTTTTGTTTTGTTTGTGCTTGCCCTATTCCTGTAAAGCGACCTTGGGTCCCTTGAAAGGCGCTATATAAATCTCAGTTATTATTATTATTATTATTATGAGATACTGACAGGCTGTCAGGAGAGGGGGGGGGGGGAGAGGGAGAGAGGAAAAGAGAGCGCTTCCGCTCATTTCTCCCATGTTATTCTCCAAAGTGAATGTAAACTTGAATAATGTACATCATTTGAATGTAATAATTAAGTTGATTGTTGTTTGAGGAAGCTCCAGTGAATGAGTCCCATTAACTGAGTTTAAACATCACTTTAAATGGAAGATTTAAAGTGATGTTTAAATCTTCCATTTAGGCCCCGCCCACTCGATCGGATCGGCGATCGGCATCGGCCGATACTGATTCCGGCGATCGGCCCCGAAATTGGCGATCGGAGCATCCCTACCTATAGGTACAAAAACACTGGTTTTCTTGTTCCAGTCTGTTACTGTCACTTTGTTTTTGACACTTTAAAATACTGCTATCCTACTCAAATGCTGTACAAATCAGATTTATTATGTAATAAAGAAATATTTTCCAAGTAAAAAAAATGTTTACTGAAAAAAAATTATTATTATTATTATTATTCAATATCGCGATAAATACCGTACCGTGGACTTGTTATCGAGATATTATTGTACCGTGAGTTTTTGGTATCGTTACATCCCTAATAAAAGGTGATTTTTGTTTGGGGAATATGGACTATTGAATACTGATTTTTATTTTGAAGTTTTAAAATAAAACATATAATGCTTTGTCAGTAAGCTTATTTGAGATAATGCAGTGGCACTGTGAGGTCCTTTTGTTTGTTTGTTTGTTTATCTAATTAAAAAGGACAGTGCACATTAATCCACATTGCTGTAAATGAGCCAGTATTAGCCAGCAAGCTAATTTTCAACTGTTGTCCTTGGCAAGATGTTAAATGACCACAACCAGACTAGAACAGGCTTACCTTGTCCACATGGATGTAGTAGAAGTGGTCTTGGTGATATATGGCTTTGATGAGGCGCTTGAGCTGCCGCACAGCGCGGCCGTGGACCATCAGAACGAACGCCACTCTGACCGGGTTCTCCACTTTGAACAGGCTGTTGTCCAGCTCGCCAACGGACTGCACCTGATTAGATATAGCTGTGGAAAGAGGGTTGAGACATAAAAGGACTGACTGTGGGATGTGGAGCGCTTTGAAGAATAATACGTTAGGTGCTGAGAAAGACTGTTCAATCGAGGTTGAATAAAAGCAAATATGTGAAAAGTATAGCTTTGTTTTGCCCTCGTTTCCATCCTATAGTTTTTCCTTGAACAAAGATTCCCACAGATGAACAAACCAGAGGTGTGTGTCTATTGTTTGTTCTCAATGCGATCCCTATACCCTATTTAATGTATTAAGAATATAAATACACGTTATGGTTTCTTGGTTGCTTCTAACAACAACATTTGGAAAACAAACCACAGAATTCAGAGAATGTGAACAAGAAAATTAGCTATTGAGAAGTATTTTGATTGTAAATCTCTCAGAGGGTAAAAATGTATCAAGTATTCTGTCTGGACCTCAAGCGTTATCTGTTCAGAAGTTCTTACCGAGCTGAGGGCAGAACTGAGGGAGTGCGCCTGGCATGAGATTCCCGGCAAGATGCTGACACACGATGTTGGCGATCTCCTGCCGGCACTGCTGCGACCCGGCGCGATGCAGGGCGGACAGCGCGTCCTTGCCCGTGATGTGACATTTGGGCACAAAGTCGCTGCTGGGCTGGTGCGCCCCGTCCACGCTGACCGGCTCCCCGAGCATGGCAGCGGCCGGAACCTTCACCACCCCGTCTGCGCCTCCTCTGGTCTCGCTGAAGTTACGGCTGCTGGACGGGTCATGGACTGCGTGTTCTAACCCGGGTCCCATTACCCCCCGGTTCTGATGAGCCTTCACCCTGACGCTGGGCTTCTCTCCTCTGCGGTTGGTTCCCCTCCTCAGTGCGCTGGCGGCCGTGCCCCCCGTCCTCTCCGACCGGCCGCTCCATCGGCCCCGGTCCCGCCCCGACAAAGAGTTCTGCTTCTCCCAAAGAGCCGGGTCTCTCTTGGGGTCCTGGCTGTTGTGGTCAGGCAGCTTAGACCGCCGTGTATTTTTCTGAAGAGAGAGAAGAAGAAAATAAAAATGCATTTCAAATCCAGATGTATTGCTTTAATAACATCTAGGACAAACACTACTGGGAGGAAGCGTCGATTCACATCCAGGGAGGAAGTAAGGTAAACAATAACACGACAACAGCCCTGGAGGGAAGGATGTGTTTACTTCGTTTCTCTGATCTGGGTTATTTTTAGCTGAGCCTCCGCCTTTTTTTTTTTTTTTTTCACACACACACACACACACACACACACACACACACACACACACACACACACACACACACACACACACACACACACACACACACACCCACACACACACCCACACACACACACACACACACACACACACACACACACACACACACACACACACACACACACACACACACACACACACACACCCACACACACACACACACACACACACACACACACACACACACACACACACACACACACACACACACACACACACACACACACACACACACACACAGTGTATTATAATTGTTTTTGAAATATGATAAAGCAAAGCATTTTATGATGACTTCATGATGTGTGCATGACATTTAAGATCTCAAAACTCTCCTCTGAAACTGTCATTAATGAACTCCATTACTGTCACAACATGATCCTCTTACATGCATCTGCTTTGAGGACAAACATGTCAGGTGTCAAATAACTGGATTTCTTGGCTGTAACATCCCCGAAAGAGACTTTACGTCGAGAAAGCGTTTGTCATATAGTTATGGTTCAGTGAAAATAAGCAAGGATGTTTTATAAAATAAAATAAATCAATATAAATAAAAGCTAGAGAATGTACCTTTTATAAACATTTCAGTTTAGTGGCAGGTTGATGGCGGGAGGACACGGTGTCAGATGCACCACCATCATTCATCTTGGTTTCTTAAATACCAACGTTTCCATGTCTAAGAGTATCATACAATTTGAATGCAAGAGTACAGAGAATCCGTCTTACTGGAGGAGCTCATATCACACCTACAGAAATGGAAGGCAGGATTTAAAAAGGATTTAAATCTGCCAGCCAAACAGCATCACAGCCTTGGCACAGTAGATTACTGGATCACACAAAAGGCCCTTCAAAATGAGCACTTGGAGAAAAGGAAGAACGAAAGTGAGTGGGCTGAGAGCTTTCTGCCTCCGTCAGATGATATAGCGGAACGCAGGCGAGTCCGCTTCACGCCGCTGGCATGGCGACCGCCCGTAGACGGTGAGAACAGGAGGGGGACCAGTGCTGCGTGGTGGGACAGGGAGCCAGATTAAATAGTGGCAATAAACCAGCTGCCAACCAACACAGCGCACTCTCAAACCCATTACAGTGAGAGGCATTGTGGAGCCCAGTTGCATACCAGTCATTGCGGTGCCTCTTTTAGTGAGTTTACATGCACTTGAGGAACCTGGTTAATGTAAGCTTTCGGCAGGAATCTGATGTTCTTAACGTCACCTGAAAAGAGCTTGAGTTTCCTTTACGAGACAATTCAGATTTCTGTCAAAGAAACCCAATAATTATGATAAAAACTTTTGTTCTCAAAGTCCTGAAGACTATCTTCTCCAGCAGTGGTGGGATGTCTTCCTTCTATGGCGGCTCATAGCTGTTCCATTAATGAAAACATCTTCAATGCCTTATGCTAGCTTAAATTGTCAAGACACTTTTAGGCTGCACTAAATGTTCTCGCACAGAAGACGTTGCATGCGGCGGGGGCTAATGTTTCAATTTCCCTTATCACTCGTTTTCACAGCTTTTAATTAACCATCATGTCAAAAAAAAAACTATTGATTCAAAGGCAAGCCAGGCCGCCTCTTTACTTTCCAATTAAAGTGGAGTGAAACCGTATCAGCGCCGCCATCTGCTGAAGCTGGAAGCAGCCGCGCGGGCTCAGCTCTGCAGGACGGCACATCCAAGCAGACGGTGACACAAAGATGACAGTCTCGTCGTCGTCATCTTCTTCTGTCCTCACAGTCTTTTCCCCCTTCTGTACGAGGGCTTTAAATATGAAGGCTGTGTTCACACGTGCTCAGCGAGCCGCTGATTAGAGCAGATGCGAGCATGGAGGACTCCACGGAGTCTCGCTCATGTTACCCTCATTGGAAAGCCTCCCTGACTGAACATGCACTGTTGAGCGATGAAATTATGATAATAATGATAGATTTAATTTGTTAGCGCTTTTACAGGTGCTCAAAGACGCTTTACAGATATGGTGAAGAGAAAATAAAATAAAATAAAATAAAATAAAGGAACAACAAATGAATATATAGTTAAAGTTAAAGTCAAATAATACAAAAACAATCACACATTAAAAGCCAGATTGAAGAGGTGAGTTTTTGTACGTCTTTTGAAATGATGAAAATTGAAATTGAAAATTGAAATGATGATTAATATGCATTCTTCAAGCCTGAAATGTGATCCTGCAAACACAGAATGCGCTGACATTTGCATGAGCATCAGTGTCACAGCGTTCACATTAGGAATGAATGAGACCCATTTACAACTTTCAATTATTCAAACGAAGCTAAATTGAAATTTGAATTAGGTTTTTTCTTTGACCTGAAGCGTTGGAAAGCAAATACTATGTGTTGAGGATTAGAAAGTTCATATGTCAGCACCTTTACAGGTGAGCTACAGATATCTCTCTCTCTCTGCTCGAGCGTGTTTAAGCTAGTGTTTAAGCTTTAACCTGATGACTTGCCTCGAGGCGGATAATGCAAACGGGGGATTTTAAATCACAAGAAACATCGGTCTCCAATAAGATGAATGACATGTCAAACTTCCCGTTCCACCACAATGTGACGTTAAAGTGCGTCCAAGGGGAAATGGATTACTTCACCGAGGTTGCATCAGTCATTTACTGAGCATACGCTTTATGTTAAGGGTTTAGCTCACAGTTAAGTGAATTGGTCGACATCATTGTCACTACCGATTCCTCTTTTCCCTCTCTGGGTCAAACTTCTTCCTCCAGTGTAGCCACCGCATCTACATCTGCTTCCCTCCAGGCACAGATCTGAAATCTATATACGTCGGGAGGAACATTATACACATCGCCGCTTTTCATATCATGATAGGGAGACGGCACATTTTCCAACTCAGGTTTCAGCTTGCATTCCTGCGACTCTATCGGGATCAGAGTGCCTCAAAACATTACTCCTGTACGCGCACAGGTCCTCCACGGGTCACACATCTGTTAAGAAACTGATTTTACCTCATTTGGAGGGGGGAAAGGGAACAGGTACTGCCTCAGGGTAGTAAGTCCAGGTGTGCATGGGAGACCCAGAGATAAGTTTCACAAAGTTGACAGGTTTCATGATTTCAGTAAGAAGTAAAGGCAACTCTTTGCTCAACTGTAGACTTTATCCCTAGGATATTCCCCTACTTTTAGTATCTGGGTATGACTTAGGGCTGCTCAATTAATCGCATTTTAAATCGCAATTACAATTATGGCTTGCAACGATTACGAAAACAATGTAATCGAAATAAAAAGAATTCTTTTTTTATTAATCTTTTTTTTTTTTTATTATTATTATTGTTTTTTCAGTTTAATGTATACTTAAAGTTTAGGGTAATCAACTGATAAAAACATACTGTTCAAAAAAAAATTCTCCAATAAATTGATGTTTTCAAAGTAAATGGATAATCGTTTTTAATAATCTTGATATCAATTATTGACCCAAATAATGGAGATTATGATTTTTGCCATAATCGAGCAGCCCTAGTATGACTCAAAGCTTAGTACATTTTAGAAAGGCCTCTGGTGTATATAAAATAAACAAACGGTAAAACAGATGCTGAGTATCTTGGGAGAGCTATATGACGAATGTAAGCCAGTTCATGTTGATGATCTGTTTATGATCAATGAATCATAACCGAATCACATGTTCTCAAAAGGTCGCAACACGTCATAGACCTCCTTTAAACTCCCATGTTAATGAATGGTGTGTCTGTTTAGTGAAGCTGTCCATCATCACAGTGGCTCAAAATGAAATGCAGTGGCAAACACCAGTGTGGCGAATTATGGTAATTATTGTATCCTGTTTGTATACATTCAAGTAGCAGGATGTTAGTGTTGTATTCTCTTCATGTAGAGTCGACCAAATGTAGATGCTTGAAATACTGTGTAGATTAGTAGTACAGTACTGCGTTATACTAATATCAGCATATCATGTGTTTTTAAGTACAACGCAACTGTGAGTGGAGTAAAAAGTACAATAATTGCCAAATAAATTGCATGTAGTAGAAGTATAAAGGAGCATTACATACAAGTACAAATATGTCTATAAAGTACTTAAGTAATACTTGAATAAAATGTACTTAGTTACTTTCAACCCCTGCTATCAATACCGTTAATTTCTTAGATATGAGCATGTAACCTGGGAAACAGTGCTGTATAGGTCTGGTACTCTGTGACAAACAGACATATAGACATGTATACATAAATACATAAAGACAGATACACAGGGCTGGTCCAGTTGTACTGAAATGTTTCGGAGCGGTGTTCCGGATTAACTGGTTCCCCGATCAACTGGTTCACAGAGGTGGGGGGCGTGGCCTTCGACTGAAATACACATTTCGATCGCTTCTTCTGTCGTTTACATAAATCTTTTGGTATACGTTCAGACAGCCTCCAAGTGAAGCACACGTTGTTTACTCACAGTTTGAAAGCAGCGTGGAGAAGTCTTCAGCTGTGAACTGTAAACTGTGATCATCTCAGGTAAACATCCGCCCAGGTTAAACTGTGTTACGATTTCTGTGGCTATCTACCAGCGATCATGTTTAATATGAAAGACTACACACACATTTATCCCTTATAACAACAGTATTCTGCAGCACTCATCCAGATAAGATGTGACTGTTAACTCGTTTTGCAAAGATAGCAGCAGCAATGTCATTGCTGCATGTGCAGGTAGACTTTAAAATGCTGATGGGTCATTAATGTTGGTCTCGGCAAACAATATTAGGAATCCTCTATTCAAACATAATATTCAGTGTGCATCGACATGAAAATAACAAAAAAGTTCATGCTGGACTCAAACCCGAGTCCCAACAGCAAAAATCACGCAAGTCCTGCGCGTTATGAGTGCGCCACAACTCAACATGGCACCTTATGGAGAATCATAAATTAGTGTGTTCAAAACACTCACGTCAATTACTTTACAGGACATTCCATTTACCTGACGCTTTTATCCAAATGCCTACTATAATATGTATATTATAAGTGTAGATACATTCGCTCACATTATAAATGATGGTCGGGTTGCATCTTTCTGGAACTTCTTAACAAGGTTCATCCAAGACATTAAAGTGTGGTGGTGTAATACTCTGTGTAGATCCGTGGCGCTCCAGTAACGCGCATGGCCCGAGTGGTTTTTGCTGTTGGGACTCGGGTTTGAGTCCAGCATGACTTTTTGTGTTATTTTCATGTCGTTGCACACTGAATATTATGTTTGAATAGAGGATTCCTAATATTGTTTGCCGAGACCAACATTAATGATCCATCAGCATTTTAAAGTCTAAGTACCTGCACATGTGACATTTCTGCTGCTATCTTTGCAAAACGAGTTAACAGTCACATCTTATCTGGATGAGTGCTGCAGAATACTGTTTTTATAAGGGATACATGTGTGTGTAGTCTTTCATATTAAACATGAATGCTGCAGAATACTGTTTTTATAAGGGATAAATGTGTGTGTAGTCTTTCATATTAAACATGATCGCTGGTAGATAGCCACAGAAATCGTAACACAGTTTAACCTGGGCGGATGTTTGCCTGAGAGGATCACAGTTTACAGTTCACAGCTGAAGACTTCTCCACGCTGCTTTCAAACTCTGAGTAAACAACGTGTGCTTCACTTGGAGGCTGTCTGAAGTATACCAACAGATGTATGTAAACGACAGAAGAAGCGATCTTAATGTGTATTTCAGTCGAAGGCCACGCCCCCCACCTCTGTAAACCATAGACTGCTGTAAACCAGTTGATCGCGGAACCAGTTAATCCGGAACAGCGGCGCTGTTCCCTAAAACTGCTAAATTAGCTAGAACATGCTACTCGTTACTGCATCATAACACATAGGGAAGCTAGGCTAAGAGCTAACGGCTACAATTACAAATCCAACCATATCAGTGTCGTGTCAGAAATCCCCGGACAGACTGGGACTCACCTCTGCCTCGCCCTCTTCCAGACTTCTCAGACTCCATACCACAAGCCCCTGGACCAGGAGGATAGTTAACGCGGCGGCTATCGCTAGTTTGTATCGTCGGAGCAGTTTCTGAACTCGAGCGCTGGCCACCATTTTTTCAACTCCCGTTCGACCGGGAGCGCGTGCAAGGCACATTCTGAACTGCGCGTGCACGCGGTGTCGTTCGCCATCCTCAGGTTGCTGCAAAATTTCACTTCAAAATAAAACTTGTAATTAGCTGGCTTTATATTGTGTATTTCTTATACGAAATTAGAAAGTCATCATGTCTATGTTGTTGTTTGGATGAAGGGACGCCTGCAAAGAAAATGAATGTTATATTCATGTATATATAATAATAATAATAATAATAATAATAATAATACATACCGTGTCATGTGAGCAAAATACCTTATGCTTGCCAGTGGATTTGCTAAATAGAGACAAAACGTAATTGTCTTATTGTTCCTATATAAAGATCTACCTAGAAACAATAACATTACTAATTACTTAGTTACTAAACTAACTATAACGTACTATAATTAACTAAATAAATAGCACTTTGATATGTTATTTTTTTTAACAGGATAGTTTTGGAGACCCATAAATAAATTTTAAAAACACTTCAAGTTGATTCCAAAAGTTAATGTTTATTTGTATACCTCTAACAGTGAGCTTGACAACATTTACAAGTAACTCTTGTGAGTATAATCAGGATAATGGAAATTCCCCACCATCAACATATTGTGAGGTTTTCTTTTTATCTTGATCTATGCTAAAATCCTATATTGTTCCAGACATAACTTGTATTATTTACTTAAAAAGGCTATATTTTTTCATCATGTATGAGTAACCCCCTTCTTACATGATCAGCATCTTAATTAATGCTTTACAATTTGATTGTGTTAAAAACCAAGGTCATGACCTTCTAATGAACATTAAAATAATCCCATGTCGTGTCCTCAAATGTTAGGGTAGATCTGCAACGCTTTACATTACAAAAATGGTTTTAATATGATTATTACGATTATTATTATTATTATTATTATTATTATTATTATAAGGCCTATAATATTGCAGCAAACATTTAAAAGTTGTCAGCTGGCATTTTAAGTTGAAAAATGTGTCTCCCATAGTTCCCCCCATGAATACTAATACTACATTTTTGTCTCTTTGTCTGCTTATAAATCATCTCAGTATGGGATCTCCACGGTAACGGGTCTCCAGCTCTGGCATGCAGGGAGTTAATCTGGTCTGGAAGCCACTGAGTAGACGAGACAGGGAGGAAACAGCATGGCATATATGAACATTATTTGAAATATGTGTAACCTGGCTGTAAAACATGTGTTCAGTGCTAAAGTACTGTACTTAAGTACAATGTTCTGATACTTGTACTTTAAATACATATTTAAATGTTATGCTATTTCATTTTACTCCACTTTTGGTAGCCAATAATATTGCATTTATCTGACACTTTATTCTTATTCCTTTTTATTATAATTTTTGTTTCTGTTTATTCAGTCCTGGTATTAAGTGTTCTTTTTCATCACAAAGCTGCTTGTTTTTCCGTTGTTTTTATTTTTTCTAAATTGTCTATGTGTTTGGTTTGCGAAGCACAATGAGTAATTTTTGTGTATGAAAAGTGCTATGTAAATACATTCAAATGTTGGTTTGATTTGATTTGACAGATGTAATAGTGACTTTAACGATTCAGATTATAAAATAATACAACACGAATGAATAAAATGTTGTTATTGTTAAAGATAACTAGCATACAATGTATTTACGTTTTTGACCAATGTTTTTATTGAATGCCAGACACACTCATACTACAACAATTGAAACAGGGATTTTCCTTTTACAAATGAATTCAATTGAGCTCCACTCTTACCAGCTGGGAGGGACACATGCATAATGCATACTCCAGTGTATAAATAAACATGTTTCTGTAGGGCCATTACTTATAACTAATACTTTTACTTTTGATACTTTAAGCATATTTTGTATGATTTTGAACTTGTTTCGACTTTTTTTTACAGTTGGTATTTCTACTTCAACTTAAGTAAAGTATCTGAGTAGGCTACTTCTTGGATAACTGCATGTCAAATTGCTGTTTTAAGGAGCCTTGATAATAAATCTGTTGGCACTTGTGTGTGCTGCAGCCTGCTGTCCATACACCAAAGAGCCGAGCGCGCAGCCAGAGCGACGTCACGCGTTGGGCAAAGAGGGCGTAATTTCGCTTTGACACACACACTATACACACACACTCACACACACTGTGGCATGTTTACCGAGTGGAGAGTTTGATCGGACTTGCAGAGAGCGCATGTGGACTGTGACCATGTCCGGGAGCGAGCAGACAATGAAGAGGAGCGACAGAGCTGGTCTCCGTTTCTTTCTCTGATAAATAAGATGAGAGGCTTTGTGTTGAACCTTATGAGTTCGGGAGGATTTGTGAAGGCAACACTTACAGTTTACACAGAAGAAATGTCCACAACTGAAAGTCCCACCATGCCCTCCTCACAGCTGACATCGGATCAACTCACAGTGGTTGCTGCATCATGTAAGTAAAACCTTTAAACTGTCAAAAATATTCAAAAATAAATCAGATTTTGCTTGAAAAACATCTGTCAGGATAATTGTTCTACTTCCTTTGTATTTGCACGTACTGCAGCAGTGTGATAAGGCTTGTACTAGATCGTTTCTTTTTATAGATATCAGCTGACTGTCACATATTGTAATAATCTCTAACATATAATTAGCTGTGATTGTTTTTGATGGACAGGTAGCAAAAAGGACATCAATTACACCTGTAAGTGTTCACATTATAGAGACAGACTATCAATCAGACTCTTCATATGACTCAACTTCACAGATTTGAAGTGTTCAAAGGACAAAACTGTTCTTTTACAAGTTTCACAGCCAGAAAAACACACTAACACAATGTCTGTCTGTTCGACACTGATTAACAAACATGTCCTTCTCTCTTGATTTGCTCACAGTTTCTTCTCTGGTGTTCTTTGTGGTGATTGTGGTGCTGCTGTCCATTATTTACCGCAAGGATCTCCTGTGCTGCAAGCTACGCTCCTATCAGGGGCCACATGCAGATATGGTAAGATGTCAACTCAAAACAAAGTGCCTTTTGTGCTGAGGTTTCTCTTTTTTAAAGTGACTCGTACGTTCAGATGTGATCCTGACCCAGCACAGTTGATGAGTCCACACTAAAAGAGAGATGGGGGGGGGGTGGGCACACTCAAAGACACCATGTGCACTCCCTTAGTGTCACGCCATTAGGAAGTGTCAGATTCAATTTGCATGGCTGTGCTGAAAGAAAGACTGCAATAAAGTTGATATGATCATAGTCAGGCGATGGATTTGCCTCAGTTGAATTAGCTGCCCTGCAGAAATATCCGCCTCAGCCAAGCGGATGGAAAAGGACAGAATTAGCACTCAACACGCATATTGATGCTACTCCAGCACCTTATAATGAAATCACTGCTTATCAGACTTTCTTGCTTACACTGGCAAAGCAGATGAAGCAAAACAACCTAATCTTTGAGGTTTTTTTTTAAGGGAGCGCATGGCATTTCAAATCATTATAAATTAGATAAACACCACGACATCTCTGCCTAAATCAAGCTGTCAGTGAGAGGTGCAGGATGAGGTGAAATGAAAATGTAAACACAGCAGTAACTTTTCCTAGGTTGTTCATTCTCTCTGCATCCTCTTCCTGACTTGTTTCTCACCTCTGAGAGTCCCAGGGGTCAAGTGTGAGTGTTATCTTTGGATTGCAGAGACTTATACCCCCCCCCCCCTTCAATGGACAGGAAGCTCTGTTCAGTTGCGGTTTTAATGGAGAAGTCCTGTTGTTCCTTTTGAGGAACTAACAGAGCGTCTCACCGGCACAAAGAAGCATCTAGTTACAACTGAGTCTGTACACCATGTGGCTGAAAAGACTCACTTACAGTCAGGTCAGTAGCTACAGTAAAACACATGACAGAGGCAGACTGTACACAGAGCCAACGTCTACACCCATATTGTGTATTCAGATTTCATTTCCATTCATTGTTGGTGAGTGAATACACTTGGGGGTTGTTTGAATTGTTCCTGGAACCCACAATTGACATAATGCGATTGAAAAGGGAGATGCATTTTATTTATTATCAGGAGACAGAAAGTGAAGGTTAGTCGACAAACACACAGACGCTTTTTCATTGTGCTCCTATGGGATGTCTTTAACTTCATCGTCACATACCTTTCCCTGCTCCAGTATGCACCATGAATAGTGGGCCGACCCCGCTGTGGGTGTTGGGGACACAACGGGGACAATGGCTCTCCTTTAGGTTTGCAGCGGGGAAAAAGACACACTGCCGCTGGGGTCCTCCCCCGACTTCAACACTGATTTAACACGGTTGTGCTTTTTCACACTGGATGAATCAATGGCAGGAGACAAAGGACAAGTCTCCCTTTTTTCCCCTTTTTTTTTTTAACGGACTTTTTCTTTTTTGCTTCTTAAAAGTACAAACCAGTGAGGGAAAGTGACCTCTGACATCACCTTTTTTCAGTCGTCTCCATCTCTCTGAAATGATGTCAGGGTTGTGGCAAAGGTCGTTTGAGTGTGTCACTCTAAGTGTGAGTGATATCATTGTTTAACTAGTCTGCATGGGAAAATGATAAATCACAGCATTTCATACTACTTTACATACCAGACTTCAACTTTTACGGCCTCTTGGTCAAAGGAAATCGCCTCGGGAGAAACAGTCAAAGTTTGTTTCCTAACAACTCTTAACCTCACGCTGGATTTCAATCCCAGTCAAGCAACAAATTGACTTTATTGTAATGCCGCCCCAAATGACATACGAGGCTATAATGTGTATTGGAGTGTGCTCGTTAAGAGGTACCTGCTGCAGTTACAAGAGGAAGACAGAGACAGAAAAAAGACCACACGGTGGGGTTTGTTGCCTAGTGACCCTCAAAACACAGTGGGACGTCACATTGTTCTTCACACAAAGAGACTCATTTAGACTCGAGGCAATTACCTACTTTTCCTGCCAGTCTTTTTCACCACATACATACAGTGAGACTTTGACAGGTCTTGTTTCAAAGTAGGAGGGACAGGGAGGAGGCACGGAAATTGGAGGGTGGTCGCCTTATTGATTGGATAATTTATGGTATTGCTAACCAGCCAGTGTCTCCAGTGATTAAACAAGGCATGACGATTGGTCAATTGAGCTGAAATGAGTGGATTGTTTTTGACTAATTGCAGGAGGATCCATAAAAATATAAACTAATAAACGCATGTCATGAATAACTAAGGCTCTGCTTGCTGAGACACACTTGTTCCATTACTGCTTGCTTTACAGGGTGCTCCTCCTCAGTACTACAGCAGCAGACAAACACTGGTGGGATCTCCTTGTCTGGAGCAGAGTGAGATCATGGATGACAACAACACTCAGGTGAGAGAGCCTATAGTGCATTAGCAACATGCTATTAGCCTCCAAAAGCACTTAGACTTCTGTGTACTCTGTACAGGCACACTCTCGGTTCCTCTACTACACAAACTGTACATATTACTCAGTAGATCAATAGGCACTCGCCTCTGAAGTTAATGTTTCCATGACGTTATAGCTTTAGGAATACTTTACACCAAAAAGGTCCATGTGTTAATTAATTAATTAATGACTGAGTTACCTTGAGTTCTTGAAGAAAGCTTTATTTGTCTCGCATGCGACAGCGAGGAAAAAACGTGAAGTCCTAATGAATTGAAGCCCAATAAATACATCAAAACATCTGTTTACAAAGTCTCAAGGAACTCATGCAGGACTCCCAACATCTGTTTTACTTAGGAAGGTTCCTAATTGAGTGAAATGACCCAGAAGTATTTAAGTGGCCACCATCGTAATGGCTGGGCGATTTCTCTAAATGCTGAGGAAATGTGTTTAAATGCTTTCTTTCTTATCCCATTTAGTTAGGGAACACTGCAGCAGTCTTTATGAAAGGAAAGGTGATAACGTCATCACACAATTCCTTACAGCAACAACACTTAAAGGGACCATTGCGTCAATAGCAACCAACACCACAGTTTAAGTGTACAATCAATTAAATCCAATACATGGAAATCATCATTTTAAGAGGTGAAATTCAGTTTTGGACAGAAGCCTTTACATGAATTGTACAGCATTAAGTTTGCACTCGTTGTTTGTGTTTTTAAAAAAAGGTTTCTGTTAAAAAACACTTACAAAACATCTGCTAAGTGAGGACAGATTGTCTTAGCTTTGCTGTACAGAACCCAAGTCTGATTTATCCAGTCGTATGCTCACTACTTAACAAACACATGTGTATACGCTTCAACCTTATAACTTATACCCTTGGTACTTGTCAAGTGTCAATAATGTGCAAGTGTGAGATTGTTAAAGCTTTGCTTAAGTGTTCACAATTGTAAAGTTTCTGTGAAAATACATGTGTTTTGGAAGTAGTTAGCAGCACACCTCCGGATCAGTGAGACTTTGTGTGAGAGTTTGCAAACAGATATAGATGTGTTGTTGTTAAATGGGGTTGCCATTCAATTTAGTACACTTTTTAAGTCTTTACTCCTGCTCACTGTGTTTTCCTTCAAGTATTACAGGTATCAAAGGGGTTGTAATTTACACTCATATGGTCATTTTGGAAGTGAAGTATCCCTTTAAGCAGGTTTCAATAATCCACACATCCTCAGCACATACAAGCCTCTGTTTCCTGTCTCTCATAAGTGTCCCTCTGTGTGTCTCAGCAGGCGGGTCAGCTGTTCTACATCGGCCTGCCCTCCAGCTACAGCCTCCCCACTCTGGACTCTCCCATGCCGAGGCTCCCCTCCTACGAGAGCGTCCGAAAGAAGGACCGCCAGAGGCAGATCCACATGATGATCGCAGACCGCTTCGGCCTCAATGGACCCATTGTGACTGAGGTCGGCATAATAAGGGATTAACACTTGATACAGTCTCAAATGCTTTGACAATGAAGTATTCCAGGTGCTGTCGTCGAACCTGGGAACGGAGAGTATAATGTACTCCTATTACAGGTTTAGCTCCAGCTCATATAAACCGTTATTATCAAGGTCCCTCATCATGAGTAGTTTCACAGTGAATAGAGATAATAACAAGCAGGCTCTTTCTATTATGACCGCGCTGTCATGCAATATTGTAACAAGAGCTTGTTCAAAGATTAGACCGCATTCAGAGTGCGGTAAACATTAAGCACTATCTGCTCATCTCGCGCTCGCTGCTGAATTGTGCTGGCAGACGCATTTCAAGGTTTTACCATGTTGATCTTCTGCTGAGCTTTTGACTCGCACAACGCTTGGGCAAACAAGGTAATGAGAAAAAGGCACATCAAACATAATTAAAGCCTGCATCCTGAGAGCAAACACAGCCCGGGAATGCAGCTTTGTGCTCCTGTCTTCTACTGTTTTTTCTTCTTTGACCTCCCTCTTTTTTCTGCAATTAAACAGTCCTTAGCATGGCTGCCCATCCCTCACACACACACACACACACACACACACACACACACACACACACACACACACACACACACACACACACACACACACACACACACACACACACACACACACACACACACACACACACACACACACACACACACACACACAAAGAAAGCACACACACACACACACACAAAGAAAGCACATTCACTCATAGTCAACTAGAGATGTCCCGATCCGATCACGTGATCGGGGATCGGAGCCGATCACGTGATCGGGGATCGGAGCCGATCACGTGATTTTCAAAAGATCGGAATCGGGAGAAAAAAATCGGGGATCAGGATTCTTTTAAAAAAAAAAAATTAGAAAATATTTTTATTATTTAATTTAATTTTACAAAACAAAAATGACCATGTTCACGTCTTAAAGTCATCCTGAGGCCTTAGTTTTGGTTTAAAATTACACAACATCATGTATGTGTTGCTTCTTTGGGCTTGTTTTCAGACCTGGTTGCTTATTTCTCTGAAATCTGGCAACAGAGTGGGCGCAGTGTCTAATAGTAGCAGTAAGCTAACGAGAGGCTACGTTCAGCTGGTGACTCGGGAGTCGGGACAGAGAAAATGTCAGGAGTTTGGAAGTATTATAAAATTGAAAGTGAAGGCAGTGTAACAGCCAGATGCAATGTTTGCAAGGCGGAGGTTCCGCGTGGTGGAAAGAACAGAGCTACGTTCAACACGACCAATCTAATACGCTACCTGAGAAACAAACACCAACAACAACACGACGAGTACACAGCGGCCACTCAGGGAACGGCACTGAAACAAACGACACTTTCAGAGACTTTTAAAAGGAAAGAGAAACTGCCCCAGAACAGTGAAAAGGCCAAAAAAATAACAGCCAAGATAGCTGAATTCATCGCGTTGGATGACCAGCCGTTATCTGTTACCTTTTTTTTCTCTTAATGCATTGCATAAAGATCGGATCGGGAAAAATCGGTATCGGCAGATTGTCAAAATCAAATGATCGGAATCGGATCGGGAGCAAAAAAAGGTGATCGGGACATCCCTATAGTCAACCCATCACCACTGAAAAGTCTCCCTACCCCCCAACTAGAGTTCGACTGATGGTCCCTTCATTTACGTCTGTCCGCCTGTCCTGCGGCCAGAGGCAGGATTGTAGTCAAACTCTGTGGCATGGTGTGTGTGTGTGGTGTGTGTATCACGCAGAGGGCAGGGCACGAGGGTTGCTCTTGTCGCCTGAGGGTCCCCAAGCAATTAAAAGATAAGAAGGCCCAGTGTGAATCTGTCGGATGTGATCGGAAAGATAATGCATTGGAGTGAAATATGGTCCAGGCGGCTGAAGTGGAGATTAATTGGAAGTGTAAATACAAACATGTTCCACTTATTTTGAGGGATATATATATATATATATATATCAGAACTCAGGGTGTTATACAAGCAAAACTTTCATCCTGGGACTGCATATGACCTTAAAGCACAGCAATGGTCCGAAATGGATGGATAGCAAGGACTTTGTCTTTTAGCAAATAGGCAAAAGTGGCATTGAAATTTGGTTCAAATGAAATAAAAAGTCTTGTTCAGGATCGTAATGTAAACCCTCCCCTTTTTTCACCACTTGCAACAAGCTGTGTTGCTTACATTTGTGACTTTTATCTTTCTAAAGATAATTTCTTCTGTAAATGTACCAGTTTAATCTTAGAGAATATGTTAGTATTTTTCCTGTAAATGTATGAATTTAATCTCGGAGAAAAAATGTATTCTTTGAAAATTACATCGATAGGAATCCATAAATGACTTATTTTAACCTACAAAGCCCATCATACAAAGTACGATATTGTCATTCATTTGTGGCGTGTTTATATCCCTTATAGCCCAATGAATGTCCAATATTTCCTCTCTTTTAGCGTTCGTTTTGGTCTCTACCAGCTCCTAAAAGAAAAAAATATTTGCGACAATATTTTCACCAACTAATTGCATTTTTTGATTGGCTGCTTTTTGTTGCTGAGCAGCTGTTTTGGATTGCATTTTCAAACTTGTCTAAATATGTTCCTGTCTTTCTGTCTTTCTCACAGCCTCCTCCAACATATGAAGAGAGTGTCCGCCATTCTATAGAGCTGCCGTACAACATCCTGTCATCCAATCTGGACCTCTCCTTTCCTCAGAGTATCTTCACCAACACGGACACACCTCATCCGATCAACTCTGACTCCAACAGCACTGTTCTACCTGTGTGATTTGACTGATCTCGTGAATGTGAAAGACGTGTGATAGCTTTACATACACAGATAAAGTTACCAAACGAAGAAGAGTGGATTAAAACCGGATCTTCTTCACTTTACACAAGCGACTGAGCTTATATTGAGAGACAGCTGATGAAGGAGCAACCAAAGAGGAGTTTTGTGAAAAAACTATCGAATGTCAAAAACACTTTGTGACCGCTACTGTACACGCTGATGAATTTCAAAGGACAATCACGGGATATTGACATTTACTGAGGTGGCTGGTTCACCTTGAAGACGAAAAAGGTGGAGTACAAAATACCAAAAAAGGGAACCGCTATTTACCTTGTTGATTATACTATCACTGAACACTTGTTTACTCTTTTATTGTCCTAAACCAGAGACCTCATAGTGTTGTTTATAAGGTTATCAGAGGCTTGCTGTTGTTTACCCTGCCGAGGCCGTGACATACTGCCATAGAGCATGTGAGAGGGAAATAATTTAAAAAGGTACGCATGAGAGTGCCTTCCATGGACTTATAACAAGACCTATATGTTGTTTTTATGACCACTTGATTTGTTTGCTCTGTCTCCCAAAGGCAGCATCAACAAGTGGAGTGAAGCAGCTTGAATGTGAAATGAAAACAAATGTGTCAGACCTGCTTTGTTCCTTCATCACACGTTGTCATTCTTCCATGTACACACGCCAAATGTCTGTCCTGCACATTGTCATGTACTGTATTTATTTGAAGAACGACGTCTCCTCATTATTTCTTAAAACAAATATAATAATTATATATTGTTTGTTGATGGACTGGAATTTACAGCAGTAACACAGCGTCAGTGCAAACAGCTGCGGTGCCACTCATAGAGAGGCTGGTCTTTGATATTTTCATGAATTTGTATGTGTGGGTGAGAGACAGGAAGGAACATTCAAATTAAGTCTTGTTTCCAACTTTCTTCTTGGCTTTTTTTCCTATGTTCTCACATTTAATTGTGGAGACATTTCTGCTCCTCATCACACTTATCTATTTGAGCTCTATATATATTCTCTTTTTTTTTCTCCAGCTCCTATGATATTTTTTTGTAGCAGCTCTTATACCACTAAACATTAAAAAATAGTAGAAATTATCAGAAAAAGATAAACAATAGTAATTATTAATACTGATTCCTAATAAGTAATGCTTTATTGACTTCTAACACCTTGTCCAAGATAGTTCCAAATATCTAATGAGCCTACATCACATTTACTTTGTTGTTTCTTCTCATTGCAAAAATATTGAATACTTTAGTGCATTTAGTTCTCAGTATCAATGAAAGCCCGTTGTGAGCAGTACGTCATTTTGTTACTATTTTGATATTTACAACACATCTTATGATCATGTTTAGTGTTAAGGCTATTTAAAGTGGAAAGCCAAATCAATGTCAATAGGCCGCAGAGCCTGCAGGCAGAACACTGAACACAGTCGTCTTCTTTGACTGAAAAACACAAAGATATAACTGTCTGTGAAACTCTAAAGTAGCCTGCCCCTGATAACACACATGTCTCATATTATCCCACACACTGGGTTGTCCTTTTCAGCTCTAGTCAAATGTTTCTTTATCTGGAGCCAAAAAAAAGTGATGGGCCTAACTTTTTAATTAGAAATAAGCAGCAGCTCTATAATTTCCCCTCTAATATTGCTATTTCACATTTCAAGTATCTGGCCAGAAGGGGGCAGAAATCTGAGTTGATATAACTATGAACATGCAGGCTTGGATTTAAAATAAAAGAATCGATTCAAGCCTCGCTTATATTATTGGTACTATACCGGTCATGTAGAATTTAAAGTAAAAAATCTGGAATAAAACACTTTCTTTTGTCTGAAATACAGCGTTGTAAAATTACATTATATGCATTACAATTTTATTAAGGAATATTATATTATGGTTTCAGAGCTCAAGTATTTTGTATACAGTAGAATTGCCCCTTAGTTAGATTATTATATTAAAAGATAATTATTACTGATGTAGAAACAAGCAAGAAGCTTCTTACTGGGAGAAGTACTCAGATCTTGCACTTGAGTAAAAGTAGAAGTACCAGAGTGTATAGGAATACTCTGTTACAAGTAAAGTACATGCATTCAAAATGTTACTCAAGTAAAAGTACAAAAGTAATATCATCAAAATATACTTAAAGTACCAAAAGTAAAAGTACTCATTATGCAGATTGGTCCTTTTCAGAGTAATACATATGTTTTCATTATAATTATTGAAGCTTTAAAGTGTTATCAAAGCTGGTAAAGGTGCAGCTAGTTTTAATCACTTTGTATACTGCAGTGAATTTACTGCAGGTGTAACTAAAGTCTTATTAAAGTGTTGAGTATATTTCACATGATTAATCAAAATCTGTAAAGTAACTAAAGGTATAAAATACATGTAGTGTAGTAAAAGTACATGATTTACCTCTGAATTGTAGTGGAGAAGAAGGAAAAAGAAAACCGAAATACTCAAGTACAGTACAAGTATCTCAAAATTGTACTTACGTAGAGTACTTGAGTACATGTAATAGTTACTTCCCACCTCTCGTTATTGTTATATCTGAGGTGGAGCTCACTTAAACGATTTTATATTGTTAGGCAGGTAAATCTGTCACCATGCATTTTATTTTATGAAATGTTTTGTAGGATCTATGCAAAGTAACAATAGATTTTAAATAGATGTAGTGAAGACAAAGTACACTCTATAGTTGAGTAAGTAGCAGAAGAAGGTAGCACTTAAGTAAATAACATTAAGTCAACATACTCAAGCACAGCACTGGAGTAAAAACATTAAACTTATGTTGTTTACAGTCAAAAATAGTTTAGATATACCAAACTGTAGACCTGAGTCATAATTACCTTCCAAACATGGCTGCCTGCTTTGTCCACCGGATGACGTCTTTCGTCACTGACGGAGAAACCCGAACCTGCCCGAGCAGCCAACCGTCAGTCTGGCATGTAAACAAGGTCAGACACTGCAGCATACAGTACCAACACTTCCTGCAGACACAGACATCTGCTCGCTTTTCAATTCAAGAGAAGAAGAACACTTATTTGCAAACCCCTCGAAGAGAAAGGTAGGCTCGTGCGTGATGTGCAAATATCATTTGTGTTGTTGTGCTGGACGCTCTGCAGTTATATGACATAACTACTAGCACAAATGTATAACATAGATTATTATTTTGCGTTCAGAACTGCATAAACAGTATTATTCAAATTGTAAAATGGCTCTTACTGCAGCTATAATCCAGATTTGCCGCAAAGTCACCCGTCAGGTGTGTGTTTACTTCATGCGCAGTCATCAGCTGGCTCTAACTGGGTCGCTGCAAAAACTGCAGGGTCATGTTTTCTCACGACATTGATGAACCAGTCTAACGGATCATTCATTTAGTAATAATTTTACAGCGTTGTTTCAGTCTCTACAATCCCAATAGCATTTGCTTAATGATCCAACTACGTTATTTACTTTAATATTATGGATTTAAGCTTTGCATGAATCATCTGCATTATGTTGAAACACAGCATATGAACTCACTTGCACTGCTGTATCCAGATGCAAGGGAGTTGCAGCTTTTTGGAGCTTGACTGCTCTGATGTGCTATTAAAAAAGTACCTTCATCACTCTATCCATAGCCAAACAGGCCTCTATTTATGAGTGTGTTAGATAACATTGTGGATAAACTCCAGTGCTGCCTTTATAATTAAATGGGGTAAAGTGCGTGTACAGATAGGATTTATTTATTTATGTTCACCCACTCAGTCTGGGTCAGCATGAAAACCTGACTGGTCATCCCAACATGGTCAGTGCCAGCCGGACCCTGAGCTACTGCACCTTTCTGCAGATGATGATGATGATAGACAGGAAGTGAGTGGGGAGGACAGTAGAGAGAGATATCTCAGGAGATGGAAGTCTGCAGTGCTTGTCGTGTTTTAGGCTGCCTGCTTTATTTGCTTTATATGATCTCTTTCTGTATGTGTTTTGGCCTATGATATAACGTCCTAGAATCCTTCCTGTTTGATCAATTCCTTTGTTTTACTAAAGATTATTTGACTTTAGTAGTTGTATACGTGTAATGCCTGCCAAAGGCGAGGCTGTGACCCGCTTGACTTTGAATACTGATGTTATGTTTTTTAAATGGCCATGTACACTTTCCATCACATGTTTAATGATTCACATAACGCTGTTGTTTTTGGATATAACGCAGCATTCCAGTTCAGTGTCTGACTACAGATTCAAATCTCACAGACCACAACTTTTAATGTGTTTGGGGTTCACAGTCAAGATTTGATCATAACATCCTAAAATTATTAAATAGCAGTGGTAAACTATCAGAATTTACAGCACAAGCTGCGAAATTTTACTTGAACACATGACGACAAGAAAGTATCCGACTAATCTTTAGTGGAAGACGTACTTAGATAATTAAGTAAAAGTAGAAATACCACAGTCTAAATATCCTCCATTTCAAGTAAATGCCCTGAATTCAAAATTGTATTAAAAACTATATTTCCCACTGAAATGTATATGAATGGAAATATTAGGTATCATAAAATTGACATACTCTAGCCTAGTAATGTATTAATATGTCAACATTGTATTTGAGTATGGCTTGGATATAACAATGTGACCCGTTATGTCCTGTGTCAGAGTGCCCAGGCTGCTAACAGGAACAAATAGTAGTGTTTTTGCTTGTAAATCATTTTCTGAACCAACATGTTTGTGTTAATTCTCTGTCGGACTCTTAATACAGACCCGCCAAGATGATGCAATGTTTTCACTTCATGTTGGAGCCGGCCAAGAACTTTACAGCCAAGATAAAGGTAAGACCTTTATTTAAGTCCATTTAAAAATTACAATAAAAGAGCCAAAACATCATGTGTTTAATGTGAAAACCTGTTTTTTGGGTTGATCAAGTAGACAGTTGACAGGACAACAGTTTTGTGTACCACATGACGACACACATTTCTCCATTCCTGGTTTAATTGAACAACAGAGAGCTTCTGAAAGACTCTGGAAGAGAAGGGGTGTCTTTCTCTCTTTGTCTTGTTGACAGGAACAGAGCCTCGGTGTGCATTTTAATCAGGCTGAGTGACCCCCTGCTTTTCTAATTTGACCTTATTACTCTCAAAGGCACTTGAAAAGCAGCACTGATGTCTTTCAAACGTCTGAGAATTCTCCCTTTTTCCAAACACATTCCCAGAGAAAATCCTTACATTTTTTATGTTCTCACAGGAATCACGCAAAAGAGCGCAGAACGAGAAGAGGGAGCCTCTGGATGAAGATCAGCTGTTTATTGTGGATCTGGCAAGAGATCTAAGCCGAGTGTGCCAGGTGAATACACCCTCATTCAAAGCTGAAATTATTAATATAAAAAAAACCAAACTCTGCCCTATACGTATATACAGCCACTGCCTCCCACTTGTGAGTATTGAGGAGGGCTTTACAATATATAGTTATTTAATCGTCAGCACAATCAGAATCAGAAACATGTTTATTGCATAAGTTTACTTATACAAGGAATTTGCTTTGGTGTGTGTGAAGCATACGCCTACATACATGTAAACACCGAGACGAGAGAAGATACCTTGTAAGAAAAGGAACAAGAAATATAACAATTATAAAAACGTTTAAAATAAACTATTGTAACTTTAAAAATATGGATGTATACAATGCCAACTTGCACCATAAACACATCACAAAAGTCTGGGATGTTGCACTCTAGTTGAAAAGTGCACTTTAATGTGTTGTATTTTAGCAATACATAGAAAGCAGCAGAGAGGCAGAACTGATTCTTCAATAGCTTTTCATAGGAAGTAATATCATTATAGGGATCTTCAACCACATCGTCACATATTTTCCTTATATTGTTTAGCCCTAGTATTGAGCTAATTGGGACAATTACCACAAGTCAGGGCCCTAAAGAAGATTAGCTATTGTCTTCATTTCCTGTCTGCCACCAAACCCACGTTCCCCTCCCTTGCCTCTGCAGAGGTCAGAAGTCCTGGAGCACATCTGGAACCTGGACGACACCTGGCCGACACCCCTCTGCAAGGTCTTCGTCCTGCAGTGGGCCTCCATGCTAGAGAGCAAGGTGTTTATCTGAAAAAAGCATGCATTGACTTACTGAATAGAGCGGATCTTACCACTAAAGCCATGTTTCTTTGTGCAGAAGAGGCCGATGCAGACTGACGGCTGGCCAGAGATGGATGATGTAAAGCACCCTGATATGATCAATGAGCAGGACCTGCTGCAGGCCAAAGCTGTGATTCTAAACTGGATCAAGGACCTGAGAGCTCAGCCTGAGGTGAGAAGTATAAATAACATTTACTGCTACCCTGGCTTTGTTGACTCAGTAGACATATTTTATTAATATCGACCATCTTGCAGCAAAGTGTGTGGCCCGGGGAGCCGGTGGCTAAGTCTCTGGAGGACCTGCAGTCAGCCTGGCGTTGGGGCCGCGCGCCAAATCTGCTGGCCGCTATGGAGCTGGTGTTTTGGACTCTAATCGTGCAGCGCCCAGATAAGGTAGAATCCATGTAACAATACATTATGTTGCATTTAGCTGACGCTTTTATCCTAAGTGACTTACTGTGGAGGAAACTTGTGTGTGGCAATGCAGTGGGAGTCACCGACTCATGAAGGAGACACAGGATGAGCAGGAGCTTTGATGTCAAACACTGATGGTTTATTACGAGTTACGGCCGGAGAGTTGACGAGACAGGTGGTGTGTCACGAGTTGACACAGCGGTTGCCAAACTAATTCTGAAGAACTCTTTCTGCAGCTCGAGGTTTTATCTAGTTCGGAGTGTAATAATCAACATTCTTCATCAGTGAGACTAAACAAATATGGACCCTGAATCTAACTAGAGCTCTCGTCGTCAGGGAACCTTCGTCCCTGAACAGTAAACTACCTCATGGCAGTTGTGCTCTGTCATAGACTGGCAACAACAATGCGCCCAAGCTGCCCCTCCTTAAGAGAGATAGCAGCAATACCCAAGGCCGTAGAACTATGCCGTGGGAAAGGAGACAGTGAGAGGAGAAAATGATGAACTGTGTCGAAGGTTGAATACCTAAGCAAAGTATTCCCTAACACTTACAATAAGTGCATTCGACCAAGAATATGTAACAGTTCACAGAGTCAGCTTAAGGTCTTGTGTTTATTGTGCAGTTGTAGAACAAACCTTTTTTGGTGTTGTTGCAGGATACCATACCGCACCAGTGGCTCATGTGGAAGCAGAAGACTCAGAAGATTGGTATTAAATTAAACATTTATCAATATTATTTCTGTTATAAATCTGGAAAATGTCAATCCTTATGAGTCTGTTACTCTCTCCATCCAGGTAGCATATCCTACATTCCTCAACCAGGTGAGTGACATTGTATATTAGCATACAAAACATTACATACAACCACTGATGGGTTTCAAAACACGTGGAGTGCTCTTTGTAGGGACCATTATTGGTTTGGCAAGCTTATGTTTGATTTGTAACCATCAAAATGAGATGTTACCACTGATGTTAAGAACAAAGAAGAAGAGAATAAAAGAGAAACATTATTTGGTTTTATTTTCCATTATATGTATTCTACCATCTTATTTTTTATCTCCATCTTGTGTTTAAATTTGATACTCAGTTATTTGTAATCCAATGTCTAGTTTCTCCATTGTTAAGCACTCTGTACTGCATGTGTTGTATGAATGGTGCTCCACAAATAAGGTGTGTTATTATTGCTAAGGCCCCTCTGTTTTTTTTGCAGTGTGGGATTGGATCTCAAAGGCTGCAGGTAGAACATTTATTTGATCAAATTCTAAGTATAAACTTTAATCTGCATGTATGTCATTTGAACCATGTTACTTTTCTCTCTAGTGGAGGTGACTCTGGATCTGGACACTGCCAACCCTGACCTGCTCATCTCCTCCGACGAGAAGCGGATGCGCTGTGGCTACGAGAGGAAGGATATTCCCAACTTCCACCAGCGCTTCGACGGCTGGTGGTGTGCCGTCGGGATGGAGGGCTTGGGCTCCGGCCGCCACTACTGGGAGGCGGAGGTTGGAGAGCGGGACTGGAGACTGGGCGTGGCCAAAGAGTCGGCCCTGAGGAAAGGCTTCAAGTCCCTGAACACAGATACGGGTTACCTGAGCCTGAGGCTGGAGAGGGGCTCTGAGCTGAAGGCGCTGACGGTGCCCTTCACCTCCCTGCCGCCCTACCTCATCCCCGAAAAGGTGGGCATCTACCTCGACTACGACCACGGCCAGCTGTCCTTCTATGACGTGGACAAACACATCCACATTTACACCTACAACGAGTGCTTCAAAGAGAAGTTGTACCCGCTGTTCGGTACTGTGGAGATCATCAATGATCTGGTGATCAAGTCTCCAGCAGTTAAAACCCAACGTTTCTGCCCCTCGCCCTGCATCTGGGGTTGAGCTCCCCCAACTCTTCCTTTAAAATCCAGTAGATATCATATTAAAGTGTGATAAATGGTTATATAATTATCACTGGGAGGAATCAGAGAGCTTGATGTTAAAGACCATTATTGATAGCTCCACTAAGGGACCACTCTCTATGCTGCTGCTTTAACGTAATCGTCGCAAACACTTCCTCACTATAGAGTTACAGTGCTATTCTTTGCCTTCACATAATGTATTTTCATATATTTAAAAGAACAACCCTGTAGTATTACTGTAATGTTATGTGCAATATTAACCCTGCATTTCTGATGCATTTCTGTGAATGATAAATAAACCAAATACATGTCTTACTTTTGGGTCTGTCTTGTTTTTAAGTAAAGTAGATAACTACTTCCATAACATGAATATGTAAAGGTGGACCACCTTTAGATAGAAAGAGTAATCTCCATGACAGGTTATAGTATCTTAAGTAAATAAAACAAGTGAGGTTTCAGTTATCAGCCTCACCATATTATCTTGTTCATTTTCAATTCTAGTTGAAATTGGGGGATGCATGTCACTGTAAAATAGGGAGGAAACACATTTAACACGATGAGACTTTGAAGGATTCTGACTACATGAACGGTTTATATGTAATTCTGGTTGTGGCTCAATTACCATTCAAAAACCGCCCTGAGTCCCCATAACTCCAGCCTTACAGTGTTTGTGCTCAAATAATTTGTACATGTTTAGAACAATGTACCATAAAAAACAAACACCTACATGAAAAGGACATTGAGCTGGGTTCCTTTATTTTTACCTCTTGTTTAATAGTTTTAAGAATTCCTCACTTCAGTTGTGTACAGATGTGTCCATACACTTTTGGACAAAATACCAATGCATGTCCACCAGCTGTTATCATCTAAAAGGCGTGTCAGCTCGAGAGTAACAAATGCGTCACTTCCGGGCAAAAATAACGGCTCCGTCCACTTTTGGGGGAAAACAACGCTGTCAGTTGAACGCATACAAATTCTGAAGTGAACTAACTAATTGTATAATAATAAAATACAAATAAAACAAATATAAAACAACAAATATAATGGGCTATGAAATAAATAAAATGTATTCATAAACACAAAATAAAAAAAATGTGTTTCTCCTCGCTACTCTAATGATGTCATCAGTGTGCGACGTCACCACAGAGTTTGAGTTCTCCACAGAGAGATCTTATTAAACATCCATGAGAGAGATACATGATGACAACAACAACAACTATAACACAAGCCTTAAAAATTCACTTTGGGTTTGACAACTTTCGATCTAAAATACAGGAGGATGTTGTTAAAGCCATCGTCAAAGGTAAGACAGTTTATCTGTTGTGTTTCTCTTCGATAATTAGCAAACGTTAGCGGGCTTTTAGCAGCATGCATGCAAACTTAACTCACGTTACGTCGTTTTATTGTTTACATGTGAGACTCGGTTTGAATGATATCTTACATGCAGTGTTTTCAGAAAGAGAGATTAATTTGTTGCATTGTTGGGTCTTTTGTGTTTTTCCTGCAGGTGATAAGGATGTGTTTGTGTGCATGCCCACGGGAGCAGGGAAGTCGCTCTGCTACCAGCTACCCGCGGTCCTGGCTCCGGGTATCGCTCTGGTTATATCCCCACTAATCGCTCTCATTCAGGTCAGTGTTTGACTGGGCTGCTCCAGCGCAGTGTGCACTCTCAATTATGTCTTAAAGGTCACCCATTATGCAAAATCCACCTTTTCATGTCTTTTCTATACCTCTGTGTAAAGAGATTCGGAAAGTTTCACGAAAAAAGATTTGCTCACTTTTTGCCCTGATCCATTTATATAAAAACCTGTCTGAAAATTAGCTGATCAGATTTTGGCCACTTTATGATGTCATAACGTTTTTTTGGCTTGTAACCATTAGCCAATCACCAACCAAAGGTATCACCTGAATCTCCTCCTAGAGCACCATTGTGTTCTTTGTAGGTCTGTCAGTCGATTAAAATATTTAATCGCAAATTAATCGCAATTGTTTTTATCTGATCTAAATGTATCTTAGAGGGATATTTTTCGTGCGTGTGTGTGTGTGTGCGTGTGTGTGTGTGTGTGTGTGTGTGTGTGTGTGTGTGTGTGTGTGTGTGTGTGTGTGTGTGTGTGGAGAGAGACACACACACACTGTGATGGATCGTTGGAGCTATGTGCAACTCAAGGCATATGCTCGAACGGGAGCTGCCTGGACGCTGAAATCATGTTGCGCGCACTATCCGTGCTGAGTGTGCTGACTTTTCGTACAATGTCCCACTGTCTGGCTTCCTGCATCAAGTCAAGTGCTTGGCGCAGTTGTGGCGAAATGTCGCTCCTCTGTTTTCATTGAAACAGCTCCTTATATCCGTTAGCGCAGCTAGCTATCACCAGATGCTAACAACAGCAATACACGTAAGGTATGCCTCACTCGCTCGCTCGGGCCACACATACACACACCCTCCCGGTCCTCCCGATGGCCAGTCGGTGCCTGCCGGTGAGCGTGGAAGTGTGGTCTGCCGGGTCTGCCACAAGCGGGCGGCAGGAGCGGGGCTGTCAGCATCAGCTTGTAGAATGTATTTTGAACTTGATGCTCTTTGAAACTACGGGGCGGCCGAGGAAAAAAATACACATGCGTTAATCGCGTTAAAATAATTAGTGGCGGTAATTTTTTTTTGCGTTAACGCGTTATTAACGCGTTAACTTCACAGCCCTAGTTCTTTGTAACCAAATATCTCTCAGGCTGCGGCCACACGAGGACGAAAACGGCTAAACGCATAGGATTAACGCAATCGCAAACAAGCTTCCGTCCACACGCAATAGTTATCCGGATAGTGTCTGTTCACACGAGACCGCTCCGTTTAGCTCCAACCGCTGGAGAAGCTGCAGTACATACGCAGGAGCCTGTAGGTGGCGCTGTAACTTCCTCCACAAAAGCAGCGAAGAAGCATGGTTGTCATGGTTGCCCTTCTGTTTATTCTCCGCGGTGGGGGCCGAGGGAACCGGGCAGAGTTTTTCGCCAGTCAACGTGTATTAAAGTTGAAATCTTCCGGACAAAATGATAAAAGTGCCGGTCAAAGGTCTTCTTTGTTATTTATTGAGCTTTAAAACAAATGAATAACGACTCTATATAATATAATGATAAAATACACGGAGCCTCTCTTTTTCCTGCCTCTCTTCGGATTAAAATAGCTAAGGGTGATGATCTGACTTGAAGTGTGTGTTTTGCTGCAGCGGGAGGAGCTGCAGGTGAGCAGAGCTGCGTGTCTCCGTCCTGTCAGATTAGACTTCACTCGCGAGAGAAAGATAAATAATCTGAATTCAGGGTGCAGTTTACTTTGACGTGGGGGTGAGCAGCAGAGGTGGGGAGAGGCGGGGCTATTGCCTCATCATTATTGCTGTAGATGTTGCACAAACAACTGTAGCATGGTCAATAGCGTCCGGAGCACGATAGCAACTCTGCGATCCGCCATTGTTGTTGTTGTTGTTGGTGGCGAAACACTTCAGCAATGGCGCGGGGTAAGCGGAGGTGAGCAGAAGAGGTGGGGAGAGGCGGGGCTATTGCGCAATCACTATCAGTGATCTGAAAATGTTCGGATAGGGCGCACACACGGAGCCGTTTGACCCCCCAGAGAGTTGCGTATGCATTTCTATCCACCTTGGGACCCGTTATCGTTTCCTCAGTCGTTTAGTGCCGTATTCGGTCGTCCTCGTGTGGCCGAACGGTCTATATGACACTAAACAGTAACGCAAACGACCAAATTCGTCCTCGTGTGGCCGCAGCCTCAGAGGGGCGTGGGGAGTGGCTCCTTATTTTCATCTAAAGTAACAGACAGAGAATCAGCACTTTTGAAACAGAGGGGATTATGGGTAATGCTGCTATATCTGAGACCTATAATATATTGATGAAAAACAGTACCTTTTTAATTCAATAGCTTTATTAGCATGACCATAGTTACACACAGTATTGCTAAAGCTCTGTATAGTTGCAACATCTATACACAAATACACACATATAAAAAGACTGTTACATTTTGAACAAAAGCAAGAACATGTTTTTTATTTGTATTTTTTACAAGGAACACAATTCATTCAATTCATATCATACATTAATTAAAAAAATATATATATATATATAAAAAAAAAATAGATGTGAGATGTTCGATTGCCTCATTCTGTGGCAGGCAGAGACAAACTAGTAGTGGAATGTAACAAAGTACATTTACTCAAGGACTCTATTTAAATACAAATGAGAGGTTCTTGTTATTTATTTGCGTATATTTTGGGAATATTTGTTCATACTTTAAGATAGGGCTGTACCCGAATATTCGGTCGTTGGAGTACTATTCGGTTTTCAATTTCGTTATTCGGATATTCGTTATTATTATTTTTTTCATTACATTTAATTTATTGAAATCTCCAATATCAACGAAAGAGCTTGTGCCTCTTCGGGGGGTGCTAACACTTAACCATAAACTCATAAACTTTATCATTTACTTTCTCCATCTTTATATGTAGATATTACTTTTCTCCGTCACGTTGTTTCCATAGCAACAACAACTTCCTGTCAACAGCGCTAACTCTCCTGCGCGCCGAATATTCGCAGCTGATTTTTACCGACTATCCGGAGCCCGAAAAATGGTATTCGGGACAGCCCTACTTTAAGTACATACTTTTACTCATGTAGGGCTTTGAATTCAGGTCTTTTACTTGTAGAGGAGTATTTTCACGGTGTGCAGTAAAGGATCTGAATCCTTTTTCCCGCCATTGTTTAATTCCTTCATTTGTTTCTCCACAGGACCAAGTGGACCACCTGAAGAGTCTGAACATCCCCGCCTGCTCCATCAACTCCAAGCTCCCAGCAGGCGAGCGCCGGCTGATCTTTGCTGATTTAGGGAGCAGCAGTCCTAAGCTCAAGCTGCTTTACATCACTCCGGAGATGGTTGCCTCTCCTTCGTTCAAGCCCTGCCTGACGGACCTGTGCAGCCGTCGCCTGCTTTCTTACCTGGTTGTGGACGAGGCTCACTGCGTCTCCCAGTGGGGCCACGACTTCAGGCCGGACTACCTCAAACTGGGGAAACTGCGTGCTCGAATGCCGGGGGTTCCCTGTTTGGCCCTGACAGCTACAGCACCCAAGAATGTACAAGAGGACATTGTTTTGTCCCTGACTCTGCGCACGCCGCTGTCTTTCATTTCACCTGTCTTCCGCAGTAACTTGCACTACGATGTGATCTTCAGGGAGCTGCTGCCAAACCCCTTCGTGCACCTCCACGCCTTCATTCAGCAATCTCTGGCCCTGGACAGCGGCTCTAAAGGACAGGTTGGGATTGTTTGTTTACAATTGATCCTTTTCTTTATGGGATATCAATAAGTACAAGCCCTCATTCATCTTACTTGCTGCAAAGGTTTGGCTTTGGAATTTCTAGTTGTTGGTTAAATACATCGGAAGCTTAGCATTAAAATGCGTTCAGATTTAGGAAACCTGTTTTTGTTTCAGTGTCAAATACACTATACTTCAAATAACGAGCTGGAAAGAAGAAAAATATTAATTGTACAGGTTTGAAACTTTTGAAAGGAAGTGTATATTGAAATCATGTTGGAGAGGTAGACAAAGAACAGCTTATTAAAAGGATGGAAACATAAATATCTGAACTTAAATGTATGCTCCAGATCATTTAACTGTATTGAGAGCCTGATTGATAAATAAGCTAGATATATACCAGATATATCAACCAAGTTTAAAGAATACATTTTTCGTTTATGTAAAATATGGTGATGTATCATTTTAAACTGTCTACTATAAATGTTGGTACTCTTCTCTTAATGTTTTCTTTATTAAAGCTTACAAATCCTGTTGCACGTCACTGTCTTAGAGGGAAGATTTTCCCTCTAACATGAGAATAAGAGTCCTGGTTTGTTTAACCTCTGTAATGCTTGTGAACAGGGCTGTGGGATTGTGTACTGTCGGACCAGGGATAGCTGTGAATCGGTGGCTCACCAGCTGACCAAGCTCGGAGTCTCGGCCAAACCTTATCATGCAGGTCGGACTGATTTTCCTCCATGTAGTTGTAGAGTCATAAAACACGAAGATGTGTTCTAAAATGCTCGTGTTCTGCTTCTGTACTGCAGGTCTGAAGACAGGAGATCGCACAGAGTCCCAGAATGAGTGGATGCAAGGGAAGGTGCTGGTTATCGTAGCCACCATCAGCTTTGGTATGGGCGTGGACAAGGCCAATGTCAGGTGAGGCAACTAGTTTTATTTTTTAAAACGTATTCTTTATTAGTTATTTTCTCACATTCCCCTTTGCATCCATTAGTACTTCAATTTAGATGAACAGTTTCTATAACAAGGGGTCAAAACATGTAGAAGGTCTCAAATCCAAGAAATTCAACATGAGAATATGAAAAACAAAACGTAAAGAAATCAAATCTGAGAACGTAAATAACACAGGTATGACAAACATTAAATAAAAGATGGGTTATATATAAGGTCATCCTACATATTACAATAATACAGTCCAATATACTTAGGAAAAATGTCCATATACCAGAATATTTCAAAAATAACAATTCCTAATTTTAAAAAAGCCATATCATATTATTTTGGGATGTCACACAGTCCAGTTCCTTTTTTTATGCAGCCTTTATAATCATTCCATTATTAATCCCAGTGTCCTCCTATTAGCAACAAGGATTTGATGTTCAATTTTGTTTACATTTGCATGTGCTGATGTTTTGTTTATCCTGCAGGTTTGTGGCTCACTGGAACTTGGCAAAGTCCCTGGCCAGCTACTACCAAGAGTCAGGAAGAGCCGGGAGAGACGGCCTGCCCTCCTCCTGTCGCATATACTACTCCGCCAAAGATAAGGAGCAACTGAACTTCCTCATCCGCAAAGAGATTTCCCGCAAACAGGTGAGAACAACAAGAGAGAACTCAAAATGTGAAGAGCTCCTATGCAAATCAAGTTTGTGAACATTGGTTACACTTTTTCTACAGGGGAAACGTGGCTCTCTGAAGGACACTGACAAAGCAACCATCACAGACTTTGATGCCATGGTGGCGTACTGTGTTCAGGAAGCGTGAGTAAAGCATTCAGACACGTGCATGCTAGTCACTCTTCGTTTATTGCTAAAAAAAAAATGTAGTAAAAAGTACAACATCATTACATACCGGCTTCACCCTTTGCACATAATATAACATGACACAACTTCCATTACATGCATGCTGTGCTTTTCAAAATAAAAGACATTTCTGTTTGTGCACAGCAGAGGGCAGACTTGATCTCGCTTTGTTGTGAAGCCTCCCTTAGGAACATGTTACTTATTTCTGCCTGCCAATTCTAATTTCTTAACAATGACACATATTTACCCTTAGAGAAACATTTACAAACACATTTGGCTGCAACTGACTGTGATTTTTAATCGTTTCACACATTTTCTGTAGCTCTTATTCTCTTATTTGCCTGCATTGTTTAAGATATGTTGGTGTTCTTGGCTTCAGAAGCGTCGTTGTTCCCCTTTAAAGCCCAGGGATGCTCCCAGGAATGTAGATTCTCCTGAAATGCTGGCAGCCTTAGCAGGTGTGTTTGGTCCTCCTCTGTGTTTCACAGCTGTGTTGTAGGGTTGGGCTTCTATAAGGCCACTAAACACACCCTGTATATTGCTCTCTGAAATGTTTTGAATGCCTATTAATTATATGAACATGACTCTCAGTCAGAGTTATATTTAACTCTTAGGGATTCTTAAGGCTTTCGCAGACTGTGCCAGTCCCCTTGTGTTTTGAGCCCATTTTGCACCATCCTCAGTTCTTTGTGTGGAGCACAATTGCTCAAAGAATAGATCCCCTGATCTTGGTTTTGCGACAGCAGCAGCAGCAGCAGGTCGCGCAGGTCAGCGCTGCCATTAAGATGAACACCACTGCGGGAGAGCAAATAAAAAAACAACATCAGCACCGGGTCACTCTTAAATGAAATAGAGAAACGAGTAATATGACAGAGTGGAGACCCACAGATGAAGGTTACGATGACAAAGAAAGCTCCCAGCTCTATCGGGGTGGCGTTGGGCAGACCTTGCAGCTTTACCCATATATTATTCAGGATGCTCAGCGTTTCCTCTCTGGCATCCATCCTAGTGAAGTGAAAGCATTTAGTGTAGGTAGGGCGGCAGAATTCATTGAAATAGTATTGAAATCGTAAAATGGAAAAGTGCAATAATCAGATCACAGGAAGATGTTAAAGTCTAATGTGTTGAGACAACATTTTGAATGAAGTATCGTGGAGCTCCAGACTTCATGATAATAAGAATCATATGGCGATTGCTATATCAGTCAAATCAATGGGAATTTGTCGTTTTTTTCAAATCATGCCGCCCTCATTTACAGTGAGAAGTTCATGCCTGGGTTTGGTTATAGCAGCGTGTCTTTGTTTTGCCTGTGTTCAGTGGCATCAGGATGTGACTTATGTGGCCTGTTAGGGAGTGGTCACAAGCACATAACTTGAAGCTATTCGTCTGCAATTGTGTGCTTTTTCTAAATCAGTAGGTTCCTTTTTCAAGGGAAAGTAGGAGGATGAGATTGAGAAAGTAGGGCGGGAGTTTTATCGGCTTAGATTGTGCAGGATTAAACCATGTGGTTGTTATTACCAAGAGTCTGTTTAGTAGCATAATGATACAGGGGGTAGTTCAGGGTGTTGAGCATAACTAATATAGGTTAACCCTTTTCAGACTTTCTGTAAAAAATTAACAAAGGAAGAAAAACAGTCCTTCTCTGTGTTCACAGAAAGGCACCTGTCTCATTTAACGTGTAAAATCTGATTTGTGTTATTTCATTTAAAGGGTGGGGTTCCAAGTGTCAAGTTATACGTGATGAACTGTTGAATGTGTTATTGTGCTCTGAGGTAAATCGCTGGCTCTGGGTGTGACAGCCTGCTGCTCAGCTATTTGCTGGTTTAGCTGTATTAAATGTATAATAACATATAATACAATTACCTACTCAATACAAACACTTCATGATAGATTATAGTTAATTGTTTAAGGACTTGTTTAACAATTGGGGAAGATTAATACTACTGTCCTCTCGGTGCAATGTGTAGTTAGCTGGCTGATGACACCGTCAAGCTAGCTTAGCTTAGCTTATTTTTAGCTTAGCACATAGACTGTAAAAAGGGGAACATTTGAGCCCATCTCTGTCAAAAATTAAAGAAGTCAACTACTCAAGAGCTCACTTTTAACACATTATATGTTCAACTTGTTTAAAAACAAAGCTTAAACATTATTTTGTAATGGGTTATGGGTCTGACTATTTCTTGGATGGGAACTTTAAGTGCTCTGGACTTTTTAAGCACAAAATCTATATCACATGGGACGACTGATTTCTTTTTTTATATTGACAGAGAAACACTTCATTTAGTATGAAAAGAAACTAGCTATATCTCAGAAACTACATGGAGCACAGTTAGGTATCTGTGATCTTATGACAAGTCTTATAATAAAGACATGCACACATGCTACTACATTTTCAATAATCCTGATTTTGTCTATTGATAAAAAGAGATGTTTGTTTGTCTGTATGTTTAAAGATTCAAAGACTTTAAACCAATCAAAACAACGTTATGTGATTTGGTCAAAAAAGTGGTTTTGTCCTGTGTTGCATTGCTCTGTAAGTCAGTTTAATTTCTAGCACTTGCCAAGACAATTTCTGCACAGTCAGTTGTGGTTGCGTGTTAATTTGAGTTCCTGTTTTCATCCTTTTATGTTAAAATTCATACTTTAAATAATTGTAATTGTCTGACAAAATACTTGAAGCGTTGCCTCTTCAACCATCATTTGACCCACTCTTTATTTTCAATTAGTGTCCAGCTCCTTAAACATCCTACTTAAAAGCAATTGGTAAACAGAGTTATATTTTAGTAACACGCTGGTTTAACTTCCGAGTGTTAGCACCTAGCAACAACTCTGTATTTCTGAACACATTCTTCACATTCTTCCTAACCTTGAGTCCTCCTCGGGTGCTTCGCTTCTCAAACTTCATGTTTTACAGACACACTCAAAACAAAATGTACTTACCCGAGAGAGTTGTTTTCACACGCTCAGCCCAGCCCAGACTGACTGGCAGAAAGAAATACAAGAGAGGAGTAAACAGACGAGTTGATGAGGAGGAGGAGGCAGTGATGAACATGACATGTCCTCCCCGAAGGAGTTACCTGCTGGGTGTTGAATTTGTCAGCGTGTTAGTTTGTTGTTGAAACCCAGAGCAGCCGGAGATAAGCAGGTAGAGATTAAGGCTAGAGGGATAATTCCTCAGGTACGGATGATACTCTGCATGTGGAGTCGAGCAAAAGTGAGAGGACACATAACATTAAATCTCCTGTCCTCTTAATCTCTTCTTGCTCCTCTGGTTTCTTGCTCGTCTCTTCTTATTCACGCTTGTTGGTTGCTCCTAACTTTACATCCTCTGAGGCTGTTTTCTCTGTGCCAGTCCTCGCTGGGAGTGACTGTTGCCTCTCAGTCTTTGTGTGCCTCCTTCCTTTCCCCACCTCCTTTTGTTGGAAATGCTTTTCCCTTTTTTTTCACGACTGTGGAGACGACGTTTCCATTTCCAGCGAGGTAGTTAGTATGTTATTGAAGTGGCTTCTCTAATGGGCTGTTTCCCAAACAGACGCTATGTGAGAGTGTGTGGTCGTGTGATTATTGGCTGTTACGTAACTAGGGATGGGTATCGTTTGAAATGTATTGATTCCGGTTCTTATCGATACCCCGTTTCGATTCCAAGATTGTAAAAGAAAGAGGTCAAACGTTTAGATAACAAAAATATCTTTATTCTTTTAAGCTTTAACTGACATTTTTACAAATAAAAAATATACATGCAATACAAATGTATTGCACAATAGCTGTGCTTTATTTGAACTGAGCTATGCCTGTGGCAAGCTATTAAGAGGCATTACACTGTGCCTTGTCTTTTTCTTTTTTAGTGTAGTGGAGCCTCACTTTAGAGTGTTTACCGCGACCCATCTTTGGTGTTATGAAGAGACTGAGCTCGTGAACTGTCTACGGGAGGGCGGGGGAGCCTCGCTGCGGGGCAACTGTGGACCTCTGTCGCCTGTCAGCGCAACTTACGTTCATTTTTTTAAACGGCATCATGTAAGTTGCGCTGACGACCAGCCGTTCTGTGATTCTCCAGAACACACAGATGCCCAGTCCGCCCTTACCCTGTATTCCACGGGTCACCGCGGCGCAGACGGACCCGGTGGAATACAGGGTCTACCGCGTTTAGGTGTATTTTGTATGGGTACCCGGCATTTTCTTATCGGTTCTCATCTGGAACCGAGTTTCGGTTCCCAACCCTATACGTAACACTGGATCTGATGTAGAAGTGTGTGGCCTTGTTCTAAAAATGTTTTTGCATCTAAAGCTGTGATGGTAAAAATAATTGCATTGTGTCCTAAACAACCCTGAAGATACAAGAAAGTAAGACAAATTACCTCCCAAAACAGAACAGATCTGTTCTTGTTATCAGTACACAAAGAAGTCAATACTATAGCTAATAACTTTGTGTGTATTACTGGAGCTTGTTTATTTTCAGTCATTTGTATTTTTTTTATTGGACTGATCCTGTTTGACTTGAAAAGGAACAGAAACATTGATCACAGTATTGTGTGGTTACACAACAGCTAACAGATCAATGATGCACCAGATGGTCCCCGTATCATAGAGAAGTTTGCTGTGTGCTTTGGTTACAGACTCTGTAACCAAATTCAGACTGTGAATGTTTTTTAACTCACGGGAGCTGTTTTAATATCCTGACGTGTATAAAAGGGGCCCTATTAAGCTTCGTAGGGGTTTCCCTTTCCTGTAGAGTGTTATATAGGTTTGTGAGCATGTGAATGGTCTGCAAAGGCTACAATCCAAAATAGTTTCTCTCTCACAAACCCCCCCCCCCCCCCCATGGGGATCTTCCATTTAAAGTGATGTTTACAACTCAGTTAATGGGGCTCAGTTAATGGGGCTCATTCACTGGCGCTTCCACGAACAACAACCAACATAATTATTACATTCAAATGAAGTACATTATTCAAGTTTACATTCACTTGGGATAATAACACGGGAGAAATTAGCGGAAGCGCTCTCTCCCCCTCTCTCTCTCTCTCTCTCCTGACAGCATCGTCTCATGCAGCTCACTGATCCAGTAATGAGTGACCCGACAGTGAAGAATAAACATATTTATAACTAGTTTAGCTTGTTCCAGAGGTAGATAAAATAGCAAAGTGTGTTAGGTCTAACTCTTAATATGTGTTCTGCTCCGCTCACCGGTCCGTCACAGCGGGTGGAGCTGCAGGATTTCTGCTCACACACGTTGCATACCGCTATTTTATTGTCATTTTCGGAAACCTTAAAATACTGCCAGACTGGTGAAGCCAGACTGGTGAAGCCATTTTGGCGAGCTTGTTTTGCCGCGCACAGAGAAAAGTGTCACGTCGGCCTATTTTACGTTATGCGATCGGCTCTCGCGATCGGCATTTTTAGAGAGCTCCGATCGATCAGAAGAGAGTGAGTATCGGCCGATATCGATCGGAGCATCCCTAGCTATAATAGATTTTATTTATTTTGTTAGCGCTTTTACAGGTGCTCAAAGTTATAGGTTAGTTATCAAGTTATAGGGCCTCTTTAAGATTTTAACAAGCCGTATCTCCTATTTTGTCACCAGTTGTCGCCATACCACCATCTCCAAGTTCTTTGGGAACAAGACGCCCAACTGTGCTGGTGCCTGCGACTTCTGCCGTAACCCCAAGCTGGTGCGAGCCCAGCTGGAGAAAGGGAGCTCCCTCAGCACCAAGACCAAGGCCCAGAGCAGCCAGCCCTCAGGACCCTTCGGCTTCCTGCAGGGCTTCTACGAAGGAGGGAAGAAGGGCTACGGCTTTGAAAGGCAGGAGGAAGTTAGTGACGTTTGTAACATAAAGTATATGTGGACCTTAGACTGACGTCACACATTGCAGGTTTGATGAAGGGGAAGAGGACGCGGAGGGCGGTGAAGACGATGGCTTAACGAGGAAAAAGGAATTTTCTAACCTCTACAAGAAGCAGATGACCATGCGGAAGGTAAATCAAAATCATCAACAGAAATATTGTCTTTAAAAAATATATTTTCTATTCCTAGAAAAGCCACTCCATGCAGTGTTTGTGTTTTGTTTTTGTGCTTCTGTATGCCAGCTGTTGGCAGCAGGAAGGTCTGTTGAGGCCCTCTGTTAGAGAGGACTGTGTTAAATCACTCTCACATGTTCAAACATTGATGTTAAACTATTTGTAGTACGCATGTCCATGAAGAGATTTTCTACTTCAAAACACATCATCATAAAAATAGGAATGGCACAGTTGTAAAATAGTAGAAAAAAACTGGCATAAACAATCACATAAGAAGTTTTTTCATGCCATCTTCTCGCAAATCACACACTATTCAGACCTCCCTTTAAAGCTCTTCATGTGCTTGATCTCTCTGGTTGTAGTACTATTCAACTTTTGGTTTAAATGTTAATCTCATGTGAGCTTCCAAGATGGCCATACCTGAAGTATATGTCTTTTTGGAAACATATGGATCATCCTGTAACGGGGAAGAAAATCAATATTCTGCAGAAGATACCTTTTATCATGCTGTGAAACATTTTGGAATCAGAAGGAACTGATCCAACTCAGGATTTCCACAGTTGTTGATCTTTTTTTATGAAAAACTAAGGAAGTGACTGTTTAAAGCTGCAGATGAAGATATTCTCCATATTCCTTAGTTTGTTTATGGTGTTTGTTGTTGTAGTACTCACTTTGGCCAGGAGTTTAAGGTGCACCACTACTCCATGTTTCAAATTTTAGAATCAAATAATTCGTGCTTTTACCATGTGAGGTTTATTTTACATAACTTGCTCACTCACAATATAAGTAGTTCCTTGTGTTTAGAGCTTAAAAAGGAATTTAAACTCAACCTACGTCAGAAATGAATACCATTTACAACATTACAACTACAACACTTGATCCTTACAAAAAAAGTAGAAACGCCTACAAATTCCCCTTGTTTTTAAGTCAAAAACACAAAATAAACTATTTAAATTGAAGACAAATAAATTAGATTAATTATTTTTTTCCTCACTTGGTTCTCAAGGCTTGTGCTCAATGAGAAAATAACAAGAAAAGAAGGAGAAAAATGCAACAAACGTCCCAAACTGAACACATATCCGGCAGACCAGGTGTTGTAGCTGCCGGATTTGGAAGCCCCTCTTTAGTATCTGAGTATGATGTTGATGAAGTTGTGACTATCCTGGACAAAGATATAGGGGGGCTTCCAAATCCGGCAGCTACAACACCTACTCTGCCGGATATGGAAGCCCCTCTTTAGTTTTTTACCTGCTGGGCCCAGAGTAACATGCTTTTGTGAGCACAAACTAGAGGGGAACAGCCAACACCAGTGTGATTTTGGTGACGTTGTGACTATCCTGGACAAAGATAGAGGGGGGGGGTTCCAAATCTGGCAGCCACAAGATAAGATCAATAATACACTTTATTTTAGGGCACCTTTCAAAACATTCAATGTCACTTTAAAATAAAATCTGAGTGGCATTACAATATAAAAATGTGCTGAGTAGGAAACCACAGAAGAACATCATGACATTCAAAGGAGCAATTAAAGCGAGTGAAGCCAGTTTGAACAAATTATCTTTTAGGCCTGATTGAAAATAACACAGTGTCAGACATTAACATATATGTTATATCATTGCTTACTATTCGTGGTTATCAAGTATCAGACACTTAAACAACAGAGAAGGTTTTAAGAAATAGGACTATACTGACAAATGACATCTTATGCTTTCATTGTCTGAAGGAGGAACATAACAGAGTGGGACTACACTTAAAAACGGAAGCTTGTTCCAATACGAAGATTGTGTCCTGAAAACGAGTCACCTCGCAATTGTATGCACATTATTTATTCAGCCGTTTGCTGTTTAATCTGATGGGAAATATATAATTCAAAAGAGAGAAAAAAGCTTATTAAACAAGACGAACGCTCAATACAGGCGATGACGTCACCTTTGCGCGTCCCCGTGAACAGGGCTTCAATCTACGGCAAGCCTTCAACCTGCGGCACAACACCGGTACTAAGTCAATACCGGTACCTGATTGGACGGTATCGGTATAGAGTGGCGAAGTCCCTCCCTTTCCGGGGGAGCTCCATGGGACCTTATTTCGGAAAAAGTATGTATTGAAGTCAATGGAGAGAGAAAGATTATCTTTCGATCCCGTTTGAATTGTGCCACGAATTACACATATGATGTTTGTCAATTGAAAAGATAATTTTGCAAGTAAAATAAAAATGTGTCGTAAAACTGTGAAGTAACACTTTTTTTGTGTGAAACCGCTCAGTGAACTACATTTCCCGTCTCGCACCACACACACCAAGACGGCCGTCACGTTGGCACATTTCACTTCTTTCTTTCAGAATGAGGCGAAAAGTATTAAAAGAGGAGAAAATCACTACAAGTCTGGGCATGTTGAGAGCTGTACATACACACAAGGGGAGTTAGTCGGTTCTGTAAGAGCCAGCATGCGGGACCGGGATTCTGGGATTTGTAGTCTTTCTAGTATTTTTCATAGTCTTATATTTCAACAGTTTTTAGACAAACTGTGACTTTTTTGACATGGAAATGATTTTTTAAGATTGAAAAACATCATATGTGTAATTCATGGCACAATTCAAACGGGATCGAAAGATAAGTTTTCTGTCTCCATTGACTTCAATACATAGTTTTTCCGAAATAAGGTCCCATGGACCGGAAGTAGATGGGCGTGACTTCGCCTCTCGATACCGTTAAGCCACTGGACAAACGGTGCTGCTACATGTGCTGCTATCGGTATATGTGTTAGGTCTACTTCCTTAGTTTAACTTGAAACCATTCTGGTTGGTTGGGAACCCTTGGGATGTATCCGGTTTGAGACCACTCTGATTGGCCACTGTAAATGCCACTCCTCATCTCTCTCAACAGCGCTCTTATTTTTGTTGTTGTAACCATAGATATAAACACTAGATGACTCACCCGCGCTGCTGGCCAATGGAGACCGACGTTGCCACTTGGGCCGCCATCTTGCCACAGGCAGTGCTCTCATTCATAACATTATGGTTTACTATTTAAATAACCATATCTTGCTCAATTTTCAACCAATTTTCAAACGGTTTGGTTTTTTATAAACATCAAAGATGTAGTTATGATACTGCATACTTATAATCATGGACTTTCATATGAAAATAACATTAATCAGATAAAGCAATAGCTGCACACACACACACACACACAAGGTATTTATATAACATATTTGCCGGTGTATATATATATTTCCATTTATTTTATTATATTGTTAATATTTAAAATAAATTATAAATAAATTAAAATACATTTATATTTTATATATAAAAATCGGTCTCATGTTACCACTCTGTAAGCCAAGAGTTGTTAATTTAGCAATGCCTTAGCTTGAAGAACAGGGACACAACTAATGACAATAGCATATGTTGGTATATTATTTAGATATTCACACCTTTATCAGAAGAACCAAACCAACATAAAATGTGCTCACAGACAGGCCAGTTCTGTCTAATTTATCACAATTATTTTTGACATGAGATCTTCATATCATCCTAGTTTTGTATTTAGTTTCTAGATTTGTAAACAAATCCAGAACCTTTGAACTATGTTATTGAAAAAAGACCAAGAATAATATAAACTGTACCATGTGTCCTTTTGTGTCCTTCTGTAGTCCATTTGTGGTTTGTCTTGTCTCACCCCGGCTGATATATCACAAAATCCACTGTTTAAATTGTTCCCTATATTGCCCCTATGCCCCTGTAAGGTGTCCTTGGGTATTATGAAAGGCGGCCCCCCAACATAAATGTATTATTATTATTAAAGGTGGGGTAGGTAAGTTTGAGAAACCGGCTCGAGATCGCTAGAATTTGAAAATACACAACCGGAGAAAATCTGCCACTTCCTTATAGAGCCCCTCCTCCAACACACACGAACGCGCACATGACCAATGAGGGCACGAGATAAGTTTGTGCCCCGATGGAAGGCTGACAGGCAGGTAGGCCATCCAATCCGTTTAGCCGGATTGGTTGTACTTTTTACAGTATTACGGCTTCTACAGATGACATTTTTTAATGGATTTTTTGTCAAAGCACTTCAGATATTCATTGCTATCAGGATGTTAAGAGCATTCCATGGAATATAACAAAAAGTGTATCTCGAGCCGGTTTCTGAAACTTACCTACCCCACCTTTAAGAAGAACAACTTGGTGTGGTGTGGAGAGGATGTAGGAAGCAGGAGCAGGTGGGGAGAGATGGGGCTTCAAGGTTCAAGGTTATTTGTTTTAAATGTGTCTTGGAGATAAGGACCAGCTGCACACAATAAAATACAGTATAACACAAAACCAATAAGACACACAGTGACACATGGCACACCAACAATCATTCATCGTCCAGCCTCAGCTTCTGGTATTCTTTCACAACCATGTTATGGGTTTATTAGACTGAGCAAACATAAACATATGTGGTGATCCCACGGGTTCTTGTTTGCAGACAGCGGCGATTGGAGCATCCATAGGCTGCACAAAAGTCCGGCATAGTCAGGTACTTCTGTAAACAGAAAGCCAGCAAATTCCTGTATCATAATGCAAGATGTTTTTAACAAGCCAAACCACTTGGAAGAAATCATGTGTAACTTAAGTTGTGTTGAAAGAAAGAGCAGTTCTGCCTCTCCCACTGGTGTAAAGTTGCTGGGTGAACTTTGTAATACTAGGTCTCACTCACAGCCTCTTGTTATTAGCCAGCTAATAAATACAACCACATACACAAAGAAAAGCTGCAATTTCAACATGTCCAAGCATCCTGTATCATAGCCATGCTAATAATGTTTATAATAAACCAAACCGTTTGTAAATCAGTCAAGATTTCAGCGAGTTAAGAGTATTTTTGTGCAGATCACTCACCTTACAACAGCTACCATAACGCGAATCAGAGTAACTGTTGACTGTAGCAAGATGGCGGCCGGTCAGCTACGCTGGAAAATCTCCCATGAGCCATCTAGTGTTTATATATATATCTATGGTTGTAACGGTACGTCCACACAGCAGCTTTTCGAAAATCTTGGAGCGTCTGACAGCTTGGGGATTTTTTGCGAGCTATGCGACCAACAATCAATCACATGAATCTCCCGCCCCCGACATACAAAGCAAAAAACCCCGGGGATTTTATGCGAGCAATATATATATATATATATATATATATAAACTCCCCAAACAGGCGAAAACCTACCAGTTTCACCCACTGTCTCTGTCACCTCCCTCCATGCCTGGTTCCTCCGGTTTGTATCCCGTTAATAGTTCTGGTCGTAAAGAACCGGGTGATTTGCTACCGTAATTTCTCGTTTGGAATATGAGGAAATGAACTGCCGTCTGGTTCTCCCTGCTTACACGCGGTTTGATTGGCTAGCGCTTCTACTGTCAGATTTGCATAAACGTGTTTGATTGGCTGGCGCTTCCAGCTCAGCTTCAAAAGTTGAACATTGCTCAACTTTGGAATCCATAGAGGCTTCTCAATTCTTAAATTTCCCCTCCTCGACTCCCCTCCTCGAGACTTAGTCCCGCCCACAGGAGATGCGAGCGGAGGACCGAGGAGGGGAACCGAGGAGAGAGGAGGGGAAGCAGCAGACATTTAAAGAAATGAGAACTCCTCTCCTCTGAGCGGTCATATTAAAGCGACGTCCGTTCATTATTACGTGGCAACAGCTGCATCAGCCGTCGAGTGTTTTGTCATATTTTATAATCTCTGTTAGATCAGCTGAACATTGTTCCCCCACATATTTACTTTGAATTCATTGAGAGTGCGGTATAATGAGACAATAACAGGCTACAGATGCGGACACACACACAAATATATTTATATAAATATATGCAATTTAAAGTATGAGAGCACTCTCATAATAACGTAACACAATCAGAGACTGGATATATCCCCCCCCCCCCCCCCCCTCTCTGGTCGCTGAAATGGGGAATTGAAATTACGGGCCAAAAGTTGTATTTGCAAGTATTAAAAGTAAGCAGAGGACACCAAACCAACTGAGACCTGTCTGTCCACCGCATCTGCGCACTGTACAACACACACCTACACACTGTACAACCAGTCCTCGAGTTGAGGGGGGATGGCATCCCCCCTGAAATAAAAACGGTCAAAATCATCCCCCTTCTAAAACTGCCATTCCCCCTTTCCATCTCTTATGTAATTTTATCAATGAACGTGGCACTGGTATTACTGCTATTTCAATATTTATTTTGCGCATTTTGAGTAAAATACTGTGGGCGAGTGAGCACGCACACACGCAATAACATTTTTACCAAGTCACTGACGCTATACTATGCGAGTGCCCTAGAGGGCGCCAGAGCGCCGTGATGCGCCTGTTTGATCGATGCCAGAAGCGCAGGTAACGGTCATCACAATGGCCAAGCGACCAGGAGGACAACGCGATCTGAGGGACTTCATATTTAAAAATACTAAAAATAAAATGTCAGGTAAGTCAAGAGTCAGTAATCTTTACTCATTACTTTAGTCACCAAAGGTGGAATCTATGGACATAAGCAGCAATAACAACTTAGAGTTTAGCTACGTTTTTTTTCTCTCGTGTTGATGAAATGATACCACCAGCACCAGAAGAGCTGAAACCCCTCCTTCAAGTAGTGAACACTCTGGTCATCTCCACAGCTGAGTGTGAACGTGGGTTTAGTCAGATGAACATTTTAACCACAACTAGAAGCTCCCTAGAGGTCAGCCTTGCTTTTCATCAAGTGTGTTGGCCCTCCACTGAACAAGTTCAGACCAGAGGTATATGTCAAGACTTGGCTTCAAAGCCATTGCTTAGCTAACAATCCGAAAGCAAGAGCCAGAAAAATTGAGACCAAAAAACATGATTATGAAAATCTTTGGAAACTATGAGATAGGGGAGAGTGGAGTAGGCAGCCATTGACAACATTGGTCCTATTTTGTATTATCTGTATAATCTTTTAATATATTTTCATATTTTGTAAACAATTTCAATTTGCACTTAATGCCCTGTTAAAAAAAGTAACATTGGGAATGTTAACATAAAATATTTGTATTTGAACTGCAATAAAATTATGACGGATCAATATTTTTCAAATTTTTTTCCTCAAATTTTTCATGAAGTGTTTAATTTACATAATGATTTAATTTATTACGATAAAAATGTAACCCTTTAGATACCAGTTTTGATCGTATACCAGTAACTGCTTTTTGGAAAAAATACACTATAATTCAATATTCTAAAAACTATTTTGACTTTATTATTAGTATAATCAGTTGACCCATCTGAATAATAAATGAGGGACTGTTAACCTACAAGATTTGTACCATAGGAGGGGGGGGAGTTTATAAACCAAAGAGTAACCGCCCTTACGGGACGCTGTAATAAGTAAAGCGAACGCACCCGCAAGGACACCTGGCCTCCTATTGGTTGAGGGATGTTGACAGGATTGTTGCACAAAAGTTTCGAGCGCGCACAGAATAATTCTGAGAGCAGAAAAAGTTTCGAGCGCGCACAGAATAATTCTGAGCAGCAATATATCTGAGTGCAAGCGTACAGTTTGAGCACAAGCAGAGCAAATCTAAGTGCAAGCAAGCACTATTTGAGTGCGAGGGCACTATTTGAGTGCGAGGACAGAGTTTGAGGGAAATAAATACATAAAGTATGCTCTCAAATTTAAATACCACGCTCTTGAATAAAGATAGGGAATAACCCCCATACATATTCACCTACCGGGATACAAACCGGAGGAACCAGGCATGGAGGGAGGTGACAGAGACAGTGGGTGAAACTGGTAGGTTTTCGCCTGTTTGGGGAGTTTATATATATATATTGCTCCCATAAAATCCCCGGGGTTTTTTGCTTTGTATGTCGGGGGCGGGAGATTCATGTGATTGGTTGTTGGTCGTGTTGCTTGAATAAAATCCCCAAGCTACAGACACGTCCAGCTCCAAGCTTTTTTTGAAGCTGTAGTGTGGACGCTCCGTGAGTGATATATATTTTACACACTGCTCTGCTTTCTGCACCTCACAGCTGTTATCACTGTAAACATCGCGTTGCGATGAGAGCATGTTCTAAAATAATATCCAGGGGATGCATGCAGAGCTGTCATTGGCTGAGATAAGTCCGGCCGTGCGTCACGCCTCCACCGTTCCCGGAAATGCATCCGCGGAGGAGCCGTGGAGGAACCAGTGTATCCTCGGTTATACCTCCTGCAGAGAGCCTCCTCGACGCTCGATCTTCGGTCCTCGGTGTGCATTTAGAGAAATGAGACGTCCTTCAAAATGTCGCGCTGAAATTCATTTCCGGGTCACTACCGGAGTCGAGGAGGGGAAATTTGAGTATTGAGAAGCCTCTCTTCGCTTCGCTCCCCCACAATGCAGTTCGGCGAAAAGCGAGGCAAAGTGACGTCATCCCCATTCAAAGTCAATGGGCAGAGAAGCGGTGGAAGATTCTTCTGAAGCTGCTGTGTGGACGTACCGTAGACTCGACCCGCAGACATGGCGAAGAGAGCTAAGCGAACAAAGGTCTGGGTTCACTTTAAAAAAAAAAAATGTAGTGTGGCGATAGTGCAATCTATATACTCAATTTGTTGTTTGTAAAGGGGGTAACACAAGCAACTTAATGAAGCATTTGCAAACGAGACACTCATTGAATCTAAAACGGTGCCGCGTATTTGACAGCCTAAACAATGTGGCTGCTAGCGATACTGCTAGTGCTAATAGTGCTAGCAGTATCACGCTAACAACGTCCTCCTCAGTGCAACCTGATACGATTTGCGGGACCAATATAACTAGGAGCCATAATGCTTGTTTTACCATACTTATTACTTCTATTTGTATCTTCATTTCTGTTTCTATCACGTTTAATTATTATTGTTTATCACTTCCAGCAATGGGCACATGGGTGTGGTTTGGGTTTATTGGTATTTAGTCACCAGTTGTATGCCGGTGTAGGTACCAGATGTGTTCGGGGTACCAGATGTGTTCGGGTGTATTTCAGTCGCTACCGTCACCCGTCATATTTTACGGCAACTCAAGAGGGCCATGATGGTCAAATTCCGAACATTTAAACATAGCCGACACTTCATTATTTACTTTGTCCGTTATTATATGTAGAAGATTATATTTTTCTCCATCATGTTGTTTCCATAGGAACAACTTCAAACAGGCATAGCCTACACTTCATTCTTTACTTTGTTCGTTATTATATGTAGAAGATATACGTTTTTTCTCCGTCATGTTGTTTCCATAGCAACAACAACAACTAACCGCTAGCCGCAAAGCTAGCATCACAGTCACTGCTCCACCTTTCCCTGGTGGTAGAAACTCAAGCCAGACATCCCTGGAATCGTCTTAGAGAGTAGATGATCAGTGGGGCCTTGTTTTTACTGGATGATTTGTTTTTTTATGGGGAATTCAAATATGAGCTTATTTTTAGGATTTTCGGAGACTTTGCACACGTTTTCACAAACATTTTCACGCTAGGAGTATGGGAGTACTTCCATTCGCTTTGTCTTGATCTGTAGATGTGATTTAATTTGTCGTGTGTCTCCCAACTCCTCTCCAAAGTTCAGATACTATATAAAAATACTAAAAGGTAAATAAAACATGAAACATAATGACAAAATAACAATCTGAAAGATATGTATTCTATCTACACATTTCGTAATTATCTTATCTAGTGGCCTTATAAAGGTGTTGGCTAAAGTAACGCAGAATATATATATTTTTTAATTGTAAATAATTAGAAACATTTATGTGCACAAGTACATGGGACCCCACCATAGCACCCCACACATAACAAGCTGTCCCGAGTTCCTCCGGCTGCAGTTCCGCAGGCGGCCGGTGTGTGGCAGCAGAGCGCTGAGAGCAGAGGGAGGTGAGTAGACGGATATGACGGGTGCGACGGAAATACACCCGAACATATCTGGTACCCCGAACACATCTGGTACTGACACCGGTTTGGAGGATATGATGTAGGAAGAGGTGAATGGCGCTGATCGTCAGGTCTGGAGTTGTATATTCTTTCACACATAGTGACGTCACGAGCTACCCACAATGCAACGCGCGCCATATATATATAAATACGCCATTTTCCTGGAGGTGCTAATATAAACCGCTAGCTAACAGAGCAAAGCGCACTCGTTTTTTTTTCTGAATTAATGACCGAATAAATCGCTGCATGTCTTCGGATTACATCTCTGGACTTGAGGGGTGTGCTCTCGGTCGTTACCAGCGTAAACTAGAGCTGTGTGGGTTGTCCGATTGCCCTTACAGACTGCCTGCAGATGTATGGAAAAACGACTCTCGAAAGTGGCCTTCGGTCGATTTTGGCAGCATCTACGTCTATCTTCTGGAAACACCAGATGAATACCCCACTTGTCACAATAATATTATCATGCCATTGCATATATGTGGTATTTTAGAGTTGACTATATTGATTAAGGCAATAGACTATGATATTCTGCTTGCACCTCGCGTGAAATGGCGCATACCGGAAGTACGGCGTTGCCCTCGGCCCAAAACCCGTATGTGTGTGTGAAAGAATTGTTTGTTTGCGTTTTATTAAACACCATGGACTACAATAACTACCGACAACTACATGGAACGCGTCACAGCAAAGAGCACATTTTAGCCTCTCAGCGGCTAACTCATAGGGAGTTATTTCCGCCACATTAGTCAACAGAAAACGGTTCGCCGCGACCGGATCCTAAGCAGACGAAGCCGGACGTTCAGGAACACAGTTTCCCCCTCGGCGGAGTGAACAGGAAAAGCCACAATTAACCGTGGCCGCAGGCGGAAACTGATTGACTGGAGCACATCACAGCCAGTTGAGGCGGTAGGCACTATTGCGTTCATTCGATGTATTTTTTGTTTGGAACACAGTTTGGAAGTGCTGCCGTTAGTCCATTGGGGACTGTTATTTGGCCTGTTTTGTGCGTGCTGGTTATGCCGATGTCGGCGAAGGTTTGGAATTCCGGAATGGTTTGTAACGAGCTATGATCACTGATCAGGCACCACGTCAGAGACAAGATTGACATTTGTGAATACTGTTGTGTGACAACAACGAAAATGAGGATGGAGTGGACAGTGTGTTAAATATTGGAAACAGAAATAGCAAATGTACTTTTTATGGCTCAAGATAGGCCTATCAAGAACTGCATCTGCTTATATAAAAGCTCAGGCGGAAGTGGCCACCCTGATGGTTTTACAAAATATACTTCAAAAGAAACATGCTTTGGAAAAACAGGAACACGAGCTGAGGAGAAGAAAAGAACAACTGGACCTAGAAGGAGACACGCCACCATGGCCAAAATGAAGGTTCTTGCTGCATCAAATAAATCCAGTGTTCCGAGTAGCTCTACTACAGGATCTGATGGCAAGCAGTCATCACTTAAGGAAAAGAAAACCCTTCATATCAACGCAGATCCTTTAGTACCCCAGCCACAAGTTATATATACATCTGCACCAATCATTCCAGAGCACAGTGTAGCTAATCTAAAAACATCAACAATAACAACCAAGGACAGAGCTGACACTGAAATCATCACATCTACCATAACAAGTGGCCTTACTGGGGCTGGTAGATGTGATGATTTCAGTGTCAGCTCTGTCCTGGTGAAGGGGACTGCAAACTCTCAGAGTCAGTGATGGGTGCCTGCCAGCAGGACATCTGTAGTGAAAGTGGATATCCTGTGGACACATCAATTTAAGATGCACTATCCTGAAGGTGGCAGAGATATCCAGAGACTTTCCAAGGGAAATCAACGGTTCCGGGATCCAGCCTTAAAATCTGCCAAACTATTGGAAGGACCAATCACATTAGATTGGAAAAGGACAAGGAAAAAATGACTTGTACTTGGGATTCAGATGAAGACAAATAGTGACTTTCTGAACAGACCCCTTAGCCAAGTGCACCTTTTTCATGAGGCAGAGAAACTTTTGCCATGTCTAAATCATTTTCCATTTTTCAAATTGCTCCCTTGCAAGTGACTATTTGTGCCCTCTGCACACACAATACAGCAGACTTGATTGCTTGTATACTGATATATGAATACTGGATTAAAAAAAATTATGATCTGCATATCATTAGAATATACTGTGTTTTATTGTAATTTGTTTTGAATAATGATTATAAATTGTTATATAATATTTAGGGGCCGGAATGTAGGAGCCATAATGCTTGTTTTGCCATTACTTATTACTTCTATTTTTATCTTCATTTCTGTTTGCATCACGTTTAATTATTATTGTTTATCACTTAATGGTCACGTGGGTGTGGTTTATTGGTATTTAGTCACCTGTTGGATGCCGGTTTTGAAAACTGCATTTTAAATGTTAAAGGTCAACATTTCAATGTATGGTTCAGCAATTGTTGGTCGTTTACTAGGAATTGACATATTTTAAGCTCAAATACTTTGTGCTATGTTTAAACCTTCAGACACATTTTGACGTGTTTCAGTTCAGCACATTTATTTTGTGATGATTTAAAAGTACAAACCAGAATAATATACGTACTCGCCTTTATCTTTTTGCCATCTTAGCCTTTTTACCAATTTCTTCATATCACAGTTTTGCATGATGTCACTGTACAATGTTTTAAGGATCTCTTGTCGAGTTAGGTTGTCAGTTTGAAATGTCTGGATGAAGATGTAACTGATTTACAAATGTTAAATGTTTTTAAAAATGCCTCTTTTCTTCCTCTGTCTGAGAGAAAACCCCAACAAGCATGATAGGGCGAGCCAGGCCCCTTTAAGTTATTTTATTTATTTTTGTCTGCTTCTGAGAAGCTAATGTATAAGTTCTAGTTATTTCTGCAAGAAAATTACAATAAAATGACTTTTTAATGTTGTATTCATGTCTATAATTTTGAGCACCAAACTATTGAAAAGTATCGATAAAATCCTAACGATACCCATCCCGACTAATTTCTCTGTACAATCTTATAATGACCCTCTGATTGTTCTCATGTTTCTTCAGGGAATGACCGTTCGGCGGGAAGGCTTTGTCCCTCCAGGTAAACGGCACTAGAAGAATACAATTATTACAAAATGTTATCCATTCCAATCTTTGTCGTATATAACCTCTGTATCGTGCTGTGTAGACGATGACTGCCAACTGAGAGACGCCAGCAGTCAGAAGATCCCCAGACTCACTGTAAAGGTACCTGAACGCAGCACGCATTCCTCATACCTGCAGCACTCATTCACACGTCTCCAGGAATTCAGTGATTCGTGTCATGAGATGTGAAGACGGGCGGTAGAGCCAACGGTTCAACAGCATAACACTAAAAGTGATATTAAAAAGATGGTTTATACATTAAACGGATAACGTTTTTTAGTCCTGCAAACATTGGTATAAATTGTCGGCTTTCTACAGGATGAAAAACCAGTAGTAGTTTGGAATCTTTTGGACATTTTATTTATGAACGTTTTTTTTGTCTTGTATTTCAGACCAGAATGCATTGCTTAAGCCTCCTGAAGGAAGCATTATATGGCCACCAGAGGGCAGATGACACGTTCAAGTAATTACACAGACACATTCTTTAAATACAGTATGTTATTTTACCCCACAGTCTTTCATATCTTCTCTGTTTCTCCGCAGTGACACCGTTTCCTTAGCAGTCAACATAGAACTCGATGTTTTGGAGAAGAGCAAATCTTCAAACCTGTACAAAGCTGCCATCCTGAAGAGGGTAAACACTGACTGCTCTTCCTCTCACAGAATCAGGAAGATACGTTTCTAACATGTGTTTTATTGTTTGGAAGGTATCGGATATCAAGAAGACAGTACCTGGAGAAAGAGGCGATGACGGCAAGGCGGGCAGCAGTGATTCTGCGGAATATTCGTCGTCTTCTTCCTTTACTGAGAAGCAGCAGGGGTTCACCTCTGCTTCTGAAATACACTCGGTAAGATCTACTTGCACTCACTCACACTTATGTTACCAAGTTACGCTGGTTGGTGCGGCTAGAGCAGCAGCAATTTGTTGAACAATTGCTAAGTTAATAGACGGAAAAATAATTGGTTAATCGCTTGAGTAATTTCCATGAAAAAATGGCAAAAGATGCTGTTTTCAGACATCAAAAGGTTCAGTTCCTTCTTTTTGAATTGAAATCAGATTAAGATGGTAGAGATTTAAAGATCTCCTTCCTGCTTGCATGCAAACACGAAGGCAAGATGATATTACAGACAGAAGTGTAGAAAAAAGGATTGATTTGGTATCCATTACAAACCAGTTTGAATTTAGTATAATTGATTATATTAATGTAATGACTTATAAATGTGAATTTGTAACTCATTTAAAAATAGTAGGGGAAATTACGAGAAGGGGAAGTTTGAGCCACATGTTCAGAGTCTTGATGTAAAAGAGATACGGCTGTGGGCGCACACACATCACACACTAACCGTCAAGAGTAAATGAAAAGCACACATTCACCAGCTTGTTTAGATCTATCATGTTTCTCCTCCCATGATGATTGGAGCCACCAACATCAAAGAGTAGTAAAACTGAAAATTAATTAAAAAAAAAAAAAATGTTAACTACTGAATAATAAAAAGCAATATATAGCTTTTGTTTAACTCCTTACTTAAGCGAGCATCTGAAAGGACTTTGATGGAAAATGTTCAGGTATGAAATGAAATGAAAGGATCAAACATGGAGAGGTTAACTATTTACCAACCACTTGTGGACTACAATTTGAACTATCTGAGTACTTATACTCACTTTTACAACATGGACGAAGGACTTTAACACATTTTAGATATTGGGTAAGATCAGATTTTCTGATCTGGTCATGATATTATTCGAATTTGACAATCTGGGATTGACATTTATGTTGTGGAGAAACCTCTGAAGTTGTGCCGGATGTCTTCGAGATCTTCACAACACTATGTTAACACTTATTTAACTTTAAAAAAATCAACAGTCAAAAGAGTTCCAATAGAATAGAGTTTACTGAAGGTCAGAGTACAGCAAACACGAGTCGGTCCATGGAGTGACTGGCTTTGCAATGTTCAGGCTTCTTCTTATATTCATTTCTTACCAGTTGTTATGCCTTCTCACGTGTAGGAGGGTCTCGGGTACCAGACACCAGGAGGGTCTCAGGCCCTCCTTCTTGACCTTGACTTTATCTATCACGTAGACACCATTATTTCTTCCACCATCCTGAATTCCCCTACTCAATCATACTTTGTTTGATATTGCGGCGTAGATTATCTTTAATGGTGTTGTTTACGTTCTGGCCTAGGTCATTTTTAATGGTGTTTTAACCATGCCATCTTTATCTTTAACTCCCTTCCTAACTAAACGGGTGCAAGGATTCCCATAATGAGAACATTCCACCGATGAACAGTTAACGTTTAGGAGCATGTATGCTTTCAATGATTAGGGTTGTTATATAATATGTCCCATACACACAAATAAATTCCCACATTTGTCAATGTTCTCTACATTTTAAAGACCACACTTACTTGATTCATCTAGAAAATGACCAGCAAATGAATTGATGATGTTCGGATATAAATGTTTTATTTTTGCCTATTCAAGATTCAAAGGTTTTATTTTCATATGCACAAAGCTACAGTGTAGAAATGGCAATGCAATTCTTCTGACCTGACCTCCTCCAACAATGCAACATATATTATAACATACCAAAATAAAAAGTAGTGCAAAAAGTCAATAGAATATGGGATATGTACAAGAACAGAATATTAAATTAAGACAGAATTAAATACGGTTTATTGCGGTGATAACGATTTACAGTATATCAATTAGTAGATTGCAAGATGACAAACAGGAATGTTTATTGGGGCACTTATCAGAGCTCAGGTGTTTAGCAGTCTTATGGCCTGTGGGATAAAACTGTCCCTGACTCTGGTGGTTTTGTTTCCTCCAGATGAAGCGTAAGAGATTTGGCGCGGGCAACATCCTCCAGTACTTATCAAAGAAAGACCCACTGGTGAAGAGCCAGGAGGAGGAGGAGGAAGAGGAGAAGGAGGAGGTGGTACCTGATAATACTTCAATATCTCCTAAAACGGTGGAGGTCGATCATGAAATCGATCGACCACTTGTCATTGTGGATGAAATGGAGATAAGTTCTGCAGAGGAGAGGAAAGAAGAAGTCATCTTAATCTCTGATAATGATGAGGAGGAAACCCATCCAATAGAGACGCTGGAGGTGAAGTGGTTTCAGTACATACCCGTGGAGGATATCGCCACTCCTGCAGGGTAAGACGCCCTTAAAGGTGGAAAAGTACCTATTTTACTTAAGTCAAAGTAGCAGTACCATTATGTAGACAAATGTCAAAGTCCTGCATTCAAACATGTAATTAAGTCAAAGTACAAAAGCACCAGCATCAAAAGGAACAGTACTCATTATGCAGAGTGGCCCATTTCAGAATAATATTTATTATAATTACAAATATAAGCCTTAATGCATTACTTTGTTTATCTCTCTGATGTAGCAGCTGGTAAAGTATGAGCACATTTTGAACATTAAAGGGGCATGCTCATTTTCAGGTCCATATGTGTGTGTTGTGCCTCTCCTGTGACATGTTGACGTGCTTTAATGTTCAAAAAGGTCTTCATTCACTTATAATAATACACACATGTTTCATTTGTTGATTACACTTTGTATTATTAATCTGAATCACACAGACAGAAGGAAACTCAGGAAGAGGATGAACCTGTTCTGATAGAAGAGGTAAGTGTGTGTGTGTGTGTGTGTGTGTGTGTGTGTTTCCTCCGATCTGAAGATGTGTGTGTGTGTGTGTGTGTGTGTGTGTGTGTGTGTGTGTGTGTGTGTGTGTGTGTGTGTGTGTGTGTGTGTGTGTGTGTGTGTGTGTGTGTGTGTGTGTGTGTGTGTGTGTGTGTGTGTGTGTGTGTGTGTGTGTGTGTGTGTGTGTGTGTGTGTGTGTGTGTGTGTGTGTGTGTGTGTGTGTGTGTGTGTGTGTGTGTGTGTGTGTGTGTGTGTGTGTGTGTGTGTGTGTGTGTTTTCAGGTGACTGGTGAGGTGACGTCGCAAAAAGCGTCCTCTCCTCCGGCGAAGAGCTGCGACCCCTCAGAGAGAGGGTAAAGATTGAGCATTTCTTCAAATCTTTAATCTTATTATTATTATTTCAACCAATAGTTTGCCGTCGAATAACTTCAGCCTACTTTCAGCTACAGAAACCATTTCAAATATCAAAATGTTCAGCCTTTTCAGGACATGGTGGGAAACTTGCAACCTTTTCAAAATATTTTGTACTTTTAGAAATATTCAGCTTTTTAATCTCTTTTTTTAACATGTAACTCAATGGGAGGAACCTTCAAATCCTCTTTTAGCTACACCTTGCGCCAAATGCTACTCCTTTCACAAACTTTCAGCTAGAGACTTCATTCCACCTTTAAAATGATCACAAGACATTCAGCTCTACAACTTGTCCTTCAGATTTTTCATATCTTTTACACTTTTTGAGATATTTAACTTAGTTTGGAGCTTGGCAAAGAGGCGTTCTTCAGATTTTAACTAATGCTGTCAAAATTATCGCGTCAACGGCGGTAATTAATTTTTTGAATGAATTGCGTTAAAATATTTAACGCATTTAACGCGTGCAGAATGGCCCGCCCCATACATCCCACCAGTGGCAGCGCTGGGGTATGGCTGGGGTAGGCTACACCCATACCAAGAAATGGCTTAGCCCCACCATGAAAAATGATGTTAAAGTAAGCAAAATAAAGTCTGCCAACTCGCGCGGAGTAAATTGCACAGACAGCAGTTAGTAAGATTGATTTCAGTAGCCACTTGTCTGGAAATACCGAAGACCAGAAACGGTTTTGAAAACTTTTGTCACGTAGTGATCGTCTTCTCAATAGAACATCTTTGATAAAGTCTTCTGGCCAAACAGAATCAAGATAACGGCGTGGTGTTGTTGCAGGAAGTCCCGGCGGAGAATACTTTTGCTGTAGTACAGGGGTGCACTAACTGGTACGCAGGTTATGTGCGTAATCTGAAATGCGTACCGTCACGTGTCACAAAGCGCATTTGCATACCGACGTACTTGTGAAGCTTTTCCAGAAGGCGGTTAGATCACCGGACGACAGAGTCGGTCTCCGTGTGCACAGACAGGGCTGCTGTTGACGTCGGTCTGTACAACGGAATTGTGCCAAAACTACGCCAACCGGCTGCGGAGGGAGAATCCCCCCTTCACTGGAGAACTGCGCTAAAACAGCTGATCACAACGTTCACACTCTGTGGTCACGAAGTATTCCACTAGCCCCCCCCTCTGTCGACTTTCCTGAAGTACTCCCCCGTTGATAGAAATCAACACGTAATGAATTAAGACCCCACGGTTTGATGAGGTGTGTGGGCTGTCTTTCATTTTGACATGCAGAAAAATGTTATAATAAACATACATACTGTATGTTAAATGGATATATCCGCCTTCTTTCATTTATCTTTCCATTCCCACGACAATATACATAAAGAAATGGCATATTTTGGACATAGTTCGAATGGTGATTAATCATGATTAATTAATTTTTAAGCTGCGATTAATCTGATTAAAAATTGTAATCGTTTTACAGCACTAATTTTAACATGAGTGTGTATTGCGCAGCTCGTTAGGGCTAGAGTGCCTGATGTCACAGCTAGAGTGGAGGACAGCTTGAAATTCATTTTTTTTTTTTAACATAAAAAAACGTAGGAAAACCAAAAGCACACTTCAGATGCTCAGAGTTCTTGAGATGCTTCACGCGTTGAAATTTCACCGATATCTGCTACTTAAATTCAGCTATTTCAGGACATTGAGGCTATACATTTGGTTGTTTATACCGTTTAAAACATTATCTTTTAAATATTAAGCTTCTTCACTGTTTCCTACTCTTCCAGTTTAACATTTCACTTTCAAGTTTTCAACAAAGTCATTGCAATGCATTTGAGCTGTAACAACTAAAAGCAGCTACCATCCAGCTAATGAAATATTCAGCTTTTTCTGCATTTTCAGCAACAAATGTACACCGTTTACAGCATTCACACGCATTTTCAGCAGGAAATGCATTTTCTAGTAATACATACATGTTTCATTTGTTGATTACACTTTGTATTATTAATCTGAATCACACAGACGGAAGGAAACTCAGGAAGAGGATGAACCTGTTCTGATGGAAGAGGTAAGTGTGTGTGTGTTTCCTCTCCGATCTGAAGACGTATCTCCCGTATCTCAGTGACTAATGGTGTGTGTGATTTCAGGTGACTGGTGAGGTGATGTCGCAAAAAGCGTCCTCTCCTCCGGTGAAGAGCTGCGACCCCTCAGAGAGAGGGTAAAGATTGAGCATTTCTTCAAATCTTTAATCGTATTATTATTTCAACCAATAGTTTGCCGTCGAATAACTTCAGCCTACTTTCAGCTACAGAAACCATTTCAAATATCAAAATGTTCAGCCTTTTCAGGACATGATGGGAAACTTGCAACCTTTTCAAAATATTTTGTACTTTTGGAAATATTCAGCTTTTTATTCTCTTTTTTTAACATGTAACTCAATGGGAGGAACCTTCAAATCCTCTTTTAGCTACACCTTGCGCCAAATGCTACTCCTTCCACATACTTTCAGCTAGAGACTTCATTCCAACTTTAAAATGATCACAAGACATTCAGCTATAAAACTTGCCCTTCAGATTTTTCATATCTTTTACACTTTTTGAGATATTTAACTTAGTTTGGAGCTTGGCTAAGAGTTTTTCTTCAGATTTTAACATGAGTGTGTATTGCGCAGCTCGTTAAGGCTAGAGTGCCTGATGTCACAGCTAGAGTGGAGGACAGCTTGAAATTCATATTTTTTTTTTAACATAAAAAACGTAGGAAAACCTCTCCTAGAAAGTACACAAAAAGCACACTTCAGATGCTCAGAGTTCTTGAGATGCTTCACGTGTTGAAATTTCACCGATATCTGCTACTTAAATTCAGCTATTTCAGGACATTGAGGCTATACATTTGGTTGTTTATACCGTTTAAAACATTATCTTTTAAATATTAAGCTTCTTCACTGTTTCCTACTCTTCCAGTTTAACATTTCACTTTCAAGTTTTCAACAAAGTCATGGCAATGCATTTGAGCTGTAACAACTAAAAGCAGCTACCATCCAGCTAATGAAATATTCAGCTTTTTCTGCATTTTCAGCAACAAATGTACACCGTTTACAGCATTCACACGCATTTTCAGCAGGAAATGCATTTTCTAGTAATACATACATGTTTCATTTGTTGATTACACTTTGTATTATTAATCTGAATCACACAGACGGAAGGAAACTCAGGAAGAGGATGAACCTGTTCTGATGGAAGAGGTAAGTGTGTGTGTGTTTCCTCTCCGATCTGAAGACGTATCTCCCGTATCTCAGTGACTAATGGTGTGTGTGATTTCAGGTGACTGGTGAGGTGATGTCGCAAAAAGCGTCCTCTCCTCTGGCGAAGAGCTGCGACCCCTCAGAGAGAGGGTAAAGATTGAGCATTTCATTCGTGCGAATGCTGTGCAACAGTTTTTCTACACCTCACACTCCCTAAAACCACACACCCCTTCAAACGAAAAGCCCTATAGATATAATGCTACTTGAACCTATACTACGTGCATCTGATATGTAATTCCTTCAGCCTACTTTCTGCTACAGAAACCATTCAACTATTGAAGGTCCCATGTCATGGCCATTTCTACTGATCATAATTCCATTGTTGAGGTCGACTACACAAATAGTACACTTGTCTCATAAAACATACATGTTTCATTTGATGATAACATTTAGTTTTATTAATCTGAATCTGCAAAATAACTAGTGACTAAAGTATAAAACAAATGTAGTGGAGTCACAATTATTGTCCTCTGAATTGTACTGGACTAATATAATTAAGTAGAAATGTTATTACCTCAAAATACAACTTAAGTACAATTCTTTAAATAAATGTATAACATATCTTGGAGAACCATTTCTAGAAGAAGTTGATGGAAATGTGACGTCTTTTACCTCTCACACAGACTAAAGGAAACGCAGGAAGAGGAGGAACCTGCTCTGACAGAGGAGGTGTGTGTGTGTGTGTGTGTGTGTGTGTGTGTGTGTGTGTGTGTGTGTGTGTGTGTGTGTGTGTGTGTGTGTGTGTGTGTGTGTGTGTGTGTGTGTGTGTGTGTGTGTGTGTGTGTGTGTGTGTGTGTGTGTGTGTGTTTCTCTTCTGCTTAGCGTTTTTTAATTTGTTTTACTTATTTTATGGTTAGTGAGCTGAGCTTGTGATTTTTGTATTTAATGTCTTTCTTTCTCTGTACAGCACTGTGGCCCCTCAGCGAAAAGAGTGACCTTTAACCCCAACGTGCAGGAGCGCCCTCTGAACCCCGCCAGCGAGCCGGTGACGCTGAAGGAGGCGGCGGACATCGTGGTCCGGTACCTCAACCCGTTTTACTCTAAGGGGAAGTTTGCCACCAAGGTAAGAGGGAGAGATAAACCCACAACAGCTCATCTCACTACCAGCCTCATAGTTTAATTTACCCAGACTGCACTCTGTTTGGCTTTTTCAATAACTCTAAATATTTAAAATTCTCATTCCATTTGATATAAAACTGCTTTGCATATCATAATGTATAAAGTAGCCTGTTATATTTTTTGGAGTTTTGTCTAGAGCAGGGGTTCCCAAACTTTGCCAGGCCAAGGACCCCCATATACAGTGGTGTAGTGGAGATTTTTTTACTGGGGGGACGCTATTTTAAATTAGGTCATCCCAAACAAGTGCGCACGCGCGCAGTGCACTCACAAAACGGGCAGACAGGTCCACAGAAACTACCGGTATGCTTAGTCCTACTTTACTTACTGTACTGCAAAAAGCAGACGGCGCTGTGCTCAACAGACACACACAGACTCAAAACCATGGACACACTGGCACATACGTTACATAAACAATGTATAGGCCTAAATTGCATAAACTACAGTATTGCAACTAAGCAGACAGCGCTGCTTTTCTCTCTCTCTATCTCCACTTTCAAAATCTATTTAAAACTCATAACAAACAAACAAAATTCCCAAAGTTGTCCTGAAATTAACTTATTAAATAAACAAAACGAAAAATATATATAGCCTACTAATGCAAACATTGAATCTGGACTGGAAATTATTCTGATTAGGCCTAGCCTACATTGCAAATAAGCAGACAGCGCTGCTTTTTTCACACACACACACACACACACACACACACACACACACACACACACACACACACACACACACACACACACACACACACACACACACACACACACACACACACACACACACACACACACACACACACACACACACCTTGCGTTTTGAAGACTGATACATCAGATATGGATGAACAAACTTTGCAGCCCAGTTTCCCAGCTTTGCAGTCTATCCACGGGTATGTCTCTTGTTTCCTCCGCCACATCTCCTCCGTCCATACCTCTGGGAAAGGTGAGCTTGAGCTAGCCAGGGGAACGTTGCTAGCGCAGCTAACGTGCACGTTAGCTAGCATTATCCACGTCTTTAGGCGGCTCTTCTGATGATGTACTGTAGTACTAGTAGCAGCTTCACTTGTAGCTTCGGTGCTGCTAGACTCTTTCTTCTTGTGAATTATATTCTTTTTAGAAAAGAAGTCAAGTAAAAAATGTTTGCCTGCCATTATAGAGCTTTTTCGTTAGCGTTCTTGAGGGAAAGAGCTGCCGCAAAATCGGCGGGCGGTAAACTGGCCGTGGGTGTGTCACTGACACACCCCCAGCTCGCCGCGGGGTCACGAGCCTGATGACTAATCATAATTCTTTAAGGAAATCGTTTTTATTATTTTTTATTAATTACTGTGAAATGTATTATGTTTTTGTCATTATTACAACAAATACACACTTGCAACTGATAAGACTGGCAATGATTTTATATTTATTAGACTATTACAAAAAAGATCATGCTCCAAATAAGTGGGGGTACCCCCGCGTCCAACGCCCACTACACCACTGCCCATATAGCATTATCCTCTGGCGGGGACCCCCCTGTTGCAATTTTTTTTTTTTTAATGATGAGTACATTATGATGGAAAATATGACATTAATCATACAGCTTAATACATTTTCTTAATATATATTTGTATTAATAATTAATAATCAGTTATTCTTCTAAAAAATGTTGTTTGTATTACCCAGGGGGCAAAACCCAATTTTTTGGGAAATCAGACATGGAATGTTGTAAAAGGTTGTCCACTAGAAATGATATCTAGGACCTTCAAGGATCACAACCTGGGTGGACAACCCGGACAAACCCAACTAGCTACTGGAAAGCTACAGTGAGGGTCCAAACAATGCAACCCATATATGAAAAAAAGTCAAACATTCTGTCTGGATCAGATGCCATCATTCTCTTTCTGATTGAATATCTCTGAGACAGTTCATGGTAAAGACACACTGAGCCAACCTAAGAGCAGAACATAAGCTTTCAGGTGATGCCTTGGTTAAGCCTGTTCTCAATAAGGCCACTAGATGGCGCTGTGCCTTTTTTGTCTCCGAAGCAAAATCCATTTCAAGCAATGCACTTGTGGTCCTCTGGATTGTTTGCTGTTTTCAAAATGGGTAATAATTATAATAATACATTTGATTTATATAGCGCTTTTCCTGGTGCTCAAAGCGCTTAACAAGCAAGTAAAGAAGAAAAATAACATCAAAAGTAAAAAGTGCTAAGCTAGGTGGAATAAGGGTGAGGGGTTAGTGGATTAGGAGTTGAAGGCAAGAGTGAAAAGGTGAGTTTTGAGGGATTGTTTGAGTGATGTGAGAGTGTTGGCAGATTGGAGTAAATATACTTAAAAGATTATTTCTATATAACATATTGAAGGGTTTACATTAATACACAGAAGGTTTACTGCCGATGCTAATTTGATGTTTACAGATTTTCCAGCAAGTGAGCGGATTTTAAGATAGCTAGCTAGCCAGCACTGTTACTGTAAACTACAATTCTTTAATAATCTGTAAATCAGTTTTACAGTGTTAACATTTAACAACCTATTAATGTAGATTTTTGCAGGTCTGGTGCATTCTCTAGACTGAATTATAAGATGAACCACCACAATATTATAATGTACAATTTCAATTTTATTCTTCATTTCACTTGTTTGTTTGTTCTTGTTTGTGTTTGCTCGCTTGCATGCCCTGCATAGCTATAAGAAATACTTAAGTTGTTGGTCAAAACACTTTCCATCTGATGAAGGCAAATGCCTTCCCAGATGGAAAAAAGTAGAAAACATTACATTCAGTTATAACTGCCAAAACAAACATTATTTACACTATTATGGCCCCTGTTAAAAATGTTTGTAATGTTAACTACTGTAAGTTGGTCGAACGAATGCCTCCTCATCCGGAAGCTGACCGAGCAGACCCGAGCCAGCAGTCGAGAGGAGCCGAGCGCATCTGCGAAGCACACAAAATGGCGACGTCAGAGTTCCCGTTGGCCGACAAATCTAAATCTCTTCGGTCAAAATGTCCGGTCAAAATAATTTCCCTTTAGAGCAATACCGCTTCAGTTGCGCCACTTATGTGACAGACAAGAAGAGTATGTGACAGACAAGAATAGTCAACTCTAATGTCTAACACTTAATGTGGAGAAAGAGATGTCCTGTATGGGTTGATTGTGCGTTGATCTGTTGGTAATGCCTCGGGGTTCCGGTGGGCATGTAAACAAATGCATAATGCTGCGCTATACTTTGTGGCCTCACCCAGTTGCATAGCGACACTTATTGTTTAGGTGTCTTCTAATAAGCAGGTAGTCATATCATTAGCTAGAACTAGCTGGATCTGATCGATATGGACATAAACGCGAGTGAAGTCTAATCTGACGGGAGAGAGAGATCAGCTGCTGCTGACGAGTCGACACGCAGCTCTGCATAACCACATGCAGCGGTGAGCGGACAAAACACACACTTCAGGTTAGAATATCACACGTAGCTATTTTAATGACCTCTCAAACTACCTAATCTAGTTAAAGATATGTTTAGTTTCACTGTCGGGTCACTCGTTACTGATCCGCGAGCTGCATGATACTGGCATAATAGATTGCCCGATCGGGCAACCAGCAGGTGAGGCTTCATTGCCCGAGCTAAATACTAGATGGCCCCGGGCCATCGGGCAGTCCATAATGTCGAGCCCTGCTGACTACTACCAAACCATGCATGCTCTCCGGATCCTCAGTGGGGCCAAGTGGCGCTTGTACTGGCAAGCATTTGAGGCATGTGCAGCAGACAGAGAAACACAACACTGGCAGTCACAAGTAGAACATGTTGTGACGATGTTGTTTGAGAAAGACACCACTGCTACTGAGAAGTTAGAGATTATCCAGATGTCACGTCCACAGATATCAATCCTACAAGAACAGATGTTACTTTTCCAGGAATCTCTGAATGAGCACCCAACTGCAGTTTTCTGGTCACTCTTTCTGGAGATGTCAGACATTCTCCACAGGTTCATCTACTACCAGCGGGAAGGTAACTGGGCACGACATTTCTGTGAATCGGCACGAATGCTACCTTACCTCGCTGCAGCAGGACACTACAAATATATGTATTTGGCTGAGATGAAGAAACTGCCAGAGACAGCCGCAGAGGCACATGAAGCACTGACGGCAGGTGCATTTGTTGGAAGGAGAGCAGATGGAAACCACAATGGTGTCTCTCATGACATGCTTCTGGAGCAGACATATAATGCAGATGCCAAGGAGGCAAGTGGTCTGGATGGCATTACACTCAATCGTGCTGCCAGGATGAAGTGGGTCTACAAAAACCACTCACTGCAGCTATCTCTGCAGAGCTCAAGTCTTTGCTGCACCTCCATTCCTCCAGCCCCCACCATGAATCTGGTTGGAGTCGTGTCAACAGGGATGCAGAGATGGTAGTCAAGGTCATGGCAGCAGTAGAGACCAACCCATTCACTACAGCCACACCATCACTGATCAATATATCTACTGTTGAGTGTGCAGATGCCACAGTCAAGGACAACCTGACAAGTGTGAAAGCAGATGGTTTGAAGGCATTGTCAGAGTCACTGTCCAGTGACCAGAAGAAGACAAGTGTTGTAAAGCTAAACACCTTCCACACAAAACAGGATGAAACCAAATAAGTCTGGCGGGAAAACCTCTTCACCTGGCAAGAGCAATGAAGCCACTGCCCTTCTGCGCATAACCAAGATCATTGCCAGTGGTGGAGAACTCAACATTGTTGACTTCATAGGCAACCATGAGTGCAGTGACCTTCCCCCATCCCTCTTCCAGGAAGATGGCAGGATGAGAACAGGGACCAAGGCAAGCCTTGTGAAAAGAAGAGAAGACCAAAGTAAGCAGCATCCCTGATCTGCCTCAAGACAGCAGTAGTCGTAGATGCCATGTCCGCCATACAACACTGGTCTTTCCACACAGGTGAAGGATTTGGAGTGATCGATCGCTGAGCGATACAGGCACCTGCTGCTGAATGATGTGCCTCCTGGCACTGACATCATACACTTCTGTTGTGACAGATACAGTACAACCAGCTGAGCAGGAACAGAGATATGCCAGATCCAAACCAGCGAAAGTGTATGAAGTCAGTGAGCAGTACACGGCTCGGGATCCACAGAAGTTTGTTGCAGTGTCTGCTAACAAAGCAAACCTGCTGAGCTTCCTTTGTGAGAAGTGTGTGAGGATGAACAACTTGAACCTGGCCTTGGCCCCACTCAGCTCTACCTGGGTGGTGGATTCATGGAAGAGACGAAGAGTGTGGTGCTCACAGCATGGTCTGTTATGGGTGTTCCTGCTCTTGAATCAACACAGCAGGAGGCTGACACCAGGGTCTTCCTCCACACTCTACAGCAGGGGTGGGGAACCTTTTTCCTCTCAAGGGCCATTTCAATGTTTACAATATCCTCAGAGGGCCGTACAAATTATGGACCAATGCTTAAAAAAACTAAAATCACAGCCCATTCATTTCATTCTGTGCAAAGAAAAAGCAACCTCTTAATCCAGATATCTCACCATGACTCGCGTATGCATGCACGTGCAGGGTGTGGCGTGACCATCTAAACAGAAATATATGGACACAAGATGTGTGTAAATGTATTTAGTTTCCTATCCATGTGAACATGATTTAAGTGGTGGGGGGGGACCTAACCTCCTCTAGGGGGAGGAGCTTTACTACTACATACATACTGTAGCTTTCCAGTAGCTAGTTGACCGGATTGTGATCCTTGAAGGTCCTAGATATCATTTCTGGTGGACAACCTTTTACAACATTCCATGTCTGTAAAATGACTTTGCCCCCTAGGTATATGTATTTATCTTTTGTTTGTCATTCATCACATTTGTGTCTTCTGTTATAAACATTCTTAACACAATATTAAACAGTAATATCAACAGTAAACATATCTTTAAAGTGATTTCTGTCTTTATAATATTATATCATTTTGAACAGTAATATTAACAATTAACATATATTTCTATTTTTGAAAGCTACTTATGCCTTAATAATATTATATATAATATTCAACAGTAATATTAACTATAAACATATTTATATTCATATATAAAAACATCAATATTTGCTACTTCCGTGCTCTCATCCAGCTGCAGAGCGAAATATTCCCTAGCTCTCACTTGCTCCAAAAGCTGAGCAGATGCTCAGTTTCACTCTCAGTAGCGGCAGCTCGATTCTGATTGGCTTGAAGGGCGGTCGTGTGATTTAAAAAAATATATATATTAATAAATAAAAAATATTAAAAGAGTGGCATCAAAGGACATATAGATTGATAGATATGCAGTTATTAATAACATCTAAACAAAAATAAATAAATTCCCCTTTCCCTCAAACTTTGTGTGACCCCCCTGGCACCCCCCGGGGGGTTGGGGCCCCCACTTTGAAAAACACTGGTATTCTAACTTATTCTATGTATTTGTGTTATCTAAATTATTTAGATACCTTATATATTTACTGTAGATATGTCTATATTTACTGTTAATGTTTTTGTATTTATTGTTTTTCTTTCTATATTTAACAATTGTTTAATAACTTTTATTTTATTTTTGTTTAATGCCTTGTTTTTATTATTCAATTTTCAATGTATTTTATGAAATGTTCTATTTCATGTTGAATTTCTTGTCTATATTATAATTTGTATTCTATTTGTAATAGTTCTACACGGCTTCGTTGACATGCTGCCGTCACAAAAGAAAGTCCCAATTTGGAATCAATGAAGTCGATCTTATCTAATAGTTTCACGTATCCTCAGCTGTTGTTGTCTTTGGTTGCAGGAGCTGTTTAAGTCGTTTGCACGCTTTTTATCTCACCTCCTCACAGAGGGGAGCAGTAAAGGGAAAGACGAAGGTAAGCAGGGGATGAATCATCTAAAAGTTGTGCTCTGCTGCATGCGGTCGCCTCCTCTCAAACTTCTCTCTGTGTCTGCAGTTAAAGCCGAAGCCCAAACTCTCATCAAGAAGTTCTTCATCAAAGTGCAGCACTGTACGAGCGAGGCGGACTGGACGCACCTGAGGCAGCTGCATGATGGGAAGAGGAAATGAAATGTTTTTGAAGGGTCAAGCCCTTCCTCTTTTTCAGTGCCTGAGCTTCTCTCCTCCCAGCGAACTCAGTCGGATCCTGAATGCCTGCAGAAAGAAAGTTGAATGAACTGCTTAGTCGGGTTTATGCCGATAATGAAGCGCTAACGTGACTGGAGAGCAGTGTTGTACTGTGTGTGCACAGATATTAATTTAGTTTATGCTTCCGCCTGAGAAGTGTGACCACTGCACATGTCTTGTGTGCAAAATATGTTATAATTAATGTTCTATAGGCAGCCATTGACCTTTGTTTGTTTAACCACGATGACACTTCTACGTTACTGCACTCAAGTCCATTATATCGCAACACATGTGTTATGTCTCTGCAAGTTCATACGTACCTGAAATGGATTCAAACCAAAGGGCTTTTACAAATGGAATGTAGCCAAAGAAACACCTTGTGGATATTGCAAATGCATACTTGGAAGTCATTTGGTACAAAACGTACAATCACACTGGATTTCTGGTTGTTTTTTTATTTGAAAAATAGCAGATTGTTCTGAGTTGGGGGGACTAATATTATTGCACTTGCATTGTGAATGGACATGCTGTCCCGCTGAACTGTCCCGCTGTGTGTTTATTTTCTTGATTCAAAGACAAACCAAAAGTTGTTTTAAATGTGGTTGTGTCTCAACAAAAGTGAGAGGATTCTTTTGGGCATTTTCATTGTAATGATATTGTTTTCGATAAGGGAAATGTTCCTTGCTTATAGTGCCCGTCTGTATGTCAGGCTGTGAGAGGCCAGAGTTTCTGTCTCCACAGTCAGGAAGAGGACAGGAAGCAGTGATGGACAGAGGCCTGGCTGTGCAGTGAGCAGTCAGTCTGTGCTCCTAGCCTCCTACCTGTTTATAATAAACTGTATGTTGAACAGGACTAACCTCAGCGTGACACCCTGACTGAGTCTTTATTTCCAACACCAATGTCTTCAATTGGACAATTCAAGTTATTGGAGGGCTGGGGGAGGAGGAGAGGTCCGTGCCGGGACGCTGTTAAATAGACTATGTCGTCAGCCCTTGTGGTGCTGCCTTCAGGTGCCTCTTGGTACTTAGGACGTTGCTTTTGGACAATGAAAGAGAAGGATTGTTAATGGTGAAACGACTGAATAAATGTAATGAGTGACAAAGGATGGCCAGTATTAAGCTAGGAAAAAAACATGCTCCTAGATAACCATCTAAAAGTGTTTATAATGAAGTTATAATTAAATAAAAAATAATTTTCTTTCCACAAAGTCAATTATTGAAATTGCCACAGAGACAGTCCCACCAGGTGAAACAAGCTTTTGAGAGACTAGGAATAATATTACTTTTATTTTTAATTTTATACTGACTTTCTTTGTATTGTACTGATGTACAGTTAACTTGATAGCATTACAATGTATAGGATGTTATAATACTATTATATTAAATAAATATGTTGGATATATCATAGTAATAATGACAATAATAATGATCATAGTTATTACTTAATTTGTATAGCACGTGTTTAAACAAGGGCAAAACGTTAATTTATATAAAATACATGAGAATAAAACAAAAAAATAGTAACATAAGGTTACACTGTTTTGTTTTTTTAAATAGAAGACAATTAAAATAATTCCGGTCAAAAGGAGTGGCAAAACCGAACCAAAGAATAAAAACAACAAAACGAGTTTATATTTGAAGCAATGGTTCGATTATTTGGGAGCTCAAGATTGAAATATAAAGTCAATAAACCACACCTATAATTAGTCACTATGTAGTCACACCTTAGTCAAATATGTGTACGCTGAACAACTTCCAAAAAGGCAGCGATGGTGTTGTGCCCACATCCGAGGCAGCATTTCCGACAGCACTTGAACGCAGCAGCAGCTTCAGCCACTGAGCTGCCAACCTGCGTCTCACATCACAGTCGCACACACACTGAGGAGACAGAAGAAACACTGTGAGGACACAGTGTGTGTATCCACCAGCTGGTGCACACACACATTTTTACATCATGTATGAACAGCTACATTACGTGTTTTTTATTTAATATCTGCAGACGGTTCAAGGAGCAGGTGCGCTGCTGGGATTTTGAGTCTTCATTTGTCTTGAAGGCTTTCACTGCGCCGCTGTTGTTTGTTGTCACTTCCGGGCGAGTCTGAATTAGCAGATCATCACATCGCCGGTGAAGAAGAGGAGGAAGAAGAAGTTGATGAACATCGATGCTCCGTGCAGGCAGGATGGAGGAGTTTGTGACGGAGGAAGAGGAGCCGTGGTACGACCAGAGGGACCTGGAGCAAGGTGAGCATCTCTCCCATCACTCCCCCTTTATCAGGCTCCGGTGGGGGGATGTCACAATGCACAGTCACCGGCTGTCTTTTGGGATCTTTTTTTTATTTTTTACTTTTCATTTTACAATTTTACTAGCGACGATCCCTTTTAAGTTGGTCTTTTAATTTGGATTACTATTATTTATTTCGTTATTATTATTATTATGTACATTATACATTTGCCATATCTTCACTGTAGCTATACTGTGCTATGACAATACAGCCATTGAATCTGTATGCGTCCCACAGAGGGGACATTTGCATTGTTACAGAAAAAGTAAAGGGGCAACATAGGAATAAATAGGCATGCATAACATATTACAGATCTAAATTACAAATACTACTTTCAAAAAGTACCTATCCAGACAATAATAAGTACAGTAACAGTATTTTAAAAGTAGTAGAAGTAGTGATAGCAGCCAGATAACAGTAGTGAACAATCAAGTTTATATTGCACAGTTATTACAGATTGTAGTAACTAAGAGATGTAAAAATGATAAAGTGTGGGGGGGGGGGGGGGTTGCATCTACTGTGAAATACATTTCATGCGCCAATGCACGCACTGTGAAAACTGTAAAGCAGAGTGTCTGTCTGTCTCTGCGTCTCTCTGCTCTCCACCTCTGCCAATTACTATGATCTTGTCAGCGATGTTTCCCAGAATAGTCCTGCTGGCTGAGTGATGCTGTCTCTGTTTCATCTCCATTCTTGCAGGGTCCCATCTCAAATCCCACTCCTGTCCTCCTAGTTTTGCCTTTTTTTTTATCCATCTAACATTTAGTATTCACTATGCTGGGTTCTAAGACAAAGAGGGATGTCATGATCTGGCATTATTTATGGGAAAATACAGAAAAAACTCAGCAATGATTTGTTTGTGACACTCACCTATTTCAATGTCTACCCAGTGAAAGCATTATTTAAAGGACATAATAATACAATAATTACTATGTGTTCACGGACTTGTTTCACTATGTTCTGATGGTGTGTAACATACTAGTAATTCCACATTTGTAGCAATGTAACACCTGGTCTATTTTCTGTAAAGTTTATCTTGGAGCTTTGTCACAGTCCTGCTGCAGTCATGCTGCGACCTTAAATGCCACCGAAAGATAATGCAATCCATCAGGAGTGTTTGCCTGATGCAGTGCTATCACCCCCCTCAGTAATGACTTAACCGGATGCACTTTCATCAGCAGTGCATCTCCCCAGTGTGTGTGTCCTGCTGCATCGACCCCTCCCCTGATTACCTGCTGACCCAGAGAACTAAAGCAGCTTTATGTCTCATCATCGTAGTCCGAGAGAGAAGAGACGCAGTTGGGTTTTGCCGCTGTGTGTGCCTCATCTCAGCCCCGCAGCTCGAAGCCATTAAGCCCCCCCCCCCCCCCCCCGGCTGATCTGATTAGGGAGCCCCAGACTAGACCTCCTTAGATCAGAGATTTCAGCTTCAGGGTCAAATTGGAGGCTTCGGCCTAACGTCATCCTGCATGAGCTCACCATCAGGCAGGATGTTTGCCCCAGAAATGCTGCTGTTATGCAACTGCTCGCCTGCCAGCTCTGAGATTTGATGACCTCTGCGTTCATTTTGATGTGGCAAACATATGAAGAGAGTCTGTGCAGATGGCGGACGGGTGATGTCATGTTTGTCTCGGCTGAGGAGCATGTGATCCAACGTGAGGACAGTCAGGGATGGAGGCCACGTAGGGATGCAGCTAGAGATTATCTTCATTATTGATTATTCTCGGGATTAATCGTTTGGTCTGAATGTCAGAAATGAGTGAAAGATCCATAGTAGTTTCTCAAAGTCAATGGGAGGCCTTTTTAATATCTTGTTTTGTCGTTAAAAAAACCCAAAGGTATTTAGTTTATTGTAAAATACAATTGTGAAAATCAGGAAATCTCCATATTTAGGGGCTGAAAACCGAATTTTTTGCTATTTTTGCAACAAAAACCACCAAAATAATCAATTATAAAAACAGGAGACGATTTTTCTGTCAACCGACTATTCAATTATCCCATCACCTCTAATGTCTCTGCACAAATCGATTGAATGTCTTTTTTTTTGTAATTGCAGACTCATTTGAAATTAAAAGACCAAACAATCACAAAAATGGCGGCTGATTATTTTATGACTATAAATTAGTCGACCAATCGGTGCAGCTCTAGCTTTCTTCATCATGTGACAGCCTTTTGTTTCTTTAGCTGTCTGGTGTTATTTCCTCAGCTCAGCCTCCTCTCAGCTGTGCGCACGATTCTGACATTACATAACTAAGACTTGGCACGTGTCGGCCCTCAGAGGCAGAAACAGTGCAGTGACTGAGCTGAACCCGGGGGGTGATGCTGTGCTCTCTCCTCACACACACTCTCCTCTCACACACTCTCCTCTCATTATCACTCTGCAGCTCAGACCAGTGTTTTGTTATAAAGACTGCGTTTTTTGAAACAGGAAGTCACAGCCTGTCCCTGTCTCCCTCGACAGCACTGGAGACAAATCTATCATCATTGGCTGTGAGCTAATGATGCTTGTTAAGTATGTTGTATAAAACATTTACACGTGCATACAGTAGCAGTACAATCTAATCTCTCCCTGTCATTGCTCACGCCCAGGCTTCTGAAGGTTACTTTAAAAAATGTATTGCGTTACTAGTTTCCTGATATATAGGCCTAATGATTCTAAAGTATATTATCGGCTAGGCCTATATCATAATAAGGTTTACAAATTAAAAGCACTACACAGTATTTTTGTCTAAAGTGTTTTTGGGAGTGTTCCTTTCCTGTAGCGTTTTATTGCATGAATTTTCTACTGCAACACTCCGCACACACATACACAGTGTGACAGTTACAATGAAGGCTCGATAATCAGCTCACAGCATATAGGTGTAAGCAGGAGTAAAGTGCTATTTTTATAGGTGGTGTGTGGACCTTACATAGGGGGGTCCGGGGGCAAGCTCCCCCGGGAAGATTTATTTTTAAATATTGAAGTTAAAAGCATCAATCTGGTGCACTTGAGAGCAAAATTAAGAGATCTATGGATACCTCTCTCAACACCCATTTGAAACAGAACTGTAAACAGATTTACTTTTTCTTTATGGATATTTTACAAATCACCCTTTTAAACTTTATTCTTGTTTTACTGTCATATAGTATTTTATAGCTGTTTTTCATTTATTCTCTTATTTTTTTATAACTATAATGATCATATAAACGTGTGCCTCGGAAATAATTGTTTACATTAATGGTAACCCACTGAGATAACACTGAGAGAGTCCTTTAGTTCCCTGAGTCTCTCAGTCTGACAGGAGAGGACTCTCCTCCACTTTGTTGTTGAAAAAACTCTATCCTTTAGCGTAGCTCGCTAGCACCAGAAGCTAACAACAACCACCACCGGTCTCTCTCTCTCTCTCTCTCTCTCTCTCTCTCTCTCTCTCTCTCTCTCTCTCTCTCTCTCTCTCTCTCTCTCTCTCTCTCTCTCTCTCTCTCTCTCTCTCTCTCTCACACACACACACAAAATGGCTCGTTCCACACACACAGACGTAATAGTACTGTACTGCATCATATTATTTTCGAATCAATAATTTTTCAAAATATGATTATTTTTTTTTTAATCCTTTTTTTTTGTTATAACAATTTTTCCTCCTGGTCTCTCACGCCCCCCCTGGCATGCCTCTGCGCCCCCCACTTTGAGAACCACTGTGCTAGACTAACGGAGCGTCCACACTACAGCTTCAAAAAAAGCTTGGAGCTGGGCGTGTCTGAAGCTTGGGGATTTTATTCGAGCAACGCGACCAACAACCAATCGCATGAATCTCCCGCCCCCGACATACAATGCAAAAAACCCCGGGGATTTTATGCGAGCAATATATATATAAACTCCCCAAACAGGCGAAAACCTACCAGTTTCCCCCACTGTCTCTGCCACCTCCCTCCATGACTGGTTGTTCCGGTTTGTATCCCGATAGGTGAAGAGGGTCTGGTCATACAAAACCGGGTGATTTGCTACGGCGATAATTAGTTTCTCCTCCATCTTTTTTTGAAATATAGAAATGAACGGCGCGATATCTCTCCCAGTTTAGACGCAGTTTGATTGGCTAGGGCTTGAGCTGTCAGATTTTCAGAAATGGGATTTGATTGGCTGTCGCTGGCTACTCCGGCGGAGACGGACCGCTATGCTACCCACAATTCAGTTCGGCGAAAAAGCGAGGCAACGTGACGTCACCCCATTCAAAGTGAATGGGCAGATTGAAGCTGTCGACGCTGTAGTGTGGACGAGCTGTTACGGGTCAGGACATCTCTTAGAGGTGGACCAATCACAACAGAGCCGACCAGCTAGCCAATCAGAGCAGACTGGGCTGCAACAAACCTGGAATCATGTATTTGAGACTTTTTTTTGCTTTTTCTTGTTGTACCGAACCCGTACCGAACCGTGACCCCCAAACAGAGGTACGAACCGAACAGTGACTTCTGTGAACCGTTACACCCCTAATATCCAGTAATGGTGTCAATGGCTGTCTCTGTGTCCTCCCGTCTCTCCACTCCTCCACTGCTGTGTTGTTCTGCAGAGCCAGCAGGATTCTCCTCCTCCTCCTCCTCATTCCAGCTAGGCTTCTTCTCATCAGACAAGATGAATAATGTATGCTGCAAGCTGTGTTGTAAAAATAACAGCGACTGTTAGGCTGGCGTCTGCTGTGTTTCAGTGAGCAGATGAGAACAGGATCATTATGATGTGCCATCGTTTTGTTTTAATATGGTGCTTGGATGATTATAACGTAAGGCTTGTTGTGTCTTAATTAATGATGGAAGTGTGTTAGTAGAAAAAAAAGCTTTCATGTCAGCATCTCGAGAGAAAAAAGACTGAACATCCGGGTTTGGAACACTTAAGGGATTTAATCAAAAACAGGATGTTATGTTTGATATTTTAAAGTAATTTCCGAAATGAGGTAGCCTGTTCGTGTAGGGTGGAAATTAGGGATGCACTATATTGTTTTTTTGAAACCGATACCGATAACTTCCTGCTTCTCATGACCGATACCGATAACCGATAATAATATAATATATATATATTAAATGTACCTGTAGTTTTTGCACACCTGGTGGTAAAAAAAAGACTAAGTGAGCAAATGACATGAGCATTACTACTATGAACAAAACAAAGCCAAGAACAGTTTTGACTCTTCAAAGTCACCATATTTATTTTCCCAAATAAAGTTCTTGCCTTTTTCAAAAGCCTCGTCGATAGGTAAAAGCCCCGGTGCCTTTGCAGCTGGCTTTGGATTCGCTGCTAAGGCGTCTTCGTACGCTTTTAACACACCATCGTAACGATGGCGATGTTTCAGGTGACTGATCAGGTTGGAAGTATTATAGCTTGTTGCCTTTTTCCCTCCTCGTGGAACTTCTGCATTGCATAATACAAATAGCAAGCGAACTATCTAACTCTGAAACTTTGAAATAGTCCCATACTACCGACGACATGTTTGTTTACTGTCCTGGCTTCACGGCCGCACGCCATTTACGTCACAGCCAGGCATGAGTTAGGGAGCGCTGGATTTGTGAAAAACTCCCCTCTTCCTAAATCACTAATACCACAGTATTTTTTCTTTTCTTTTACCCAAAAAATATATTGTATATTATCGGGGCTATTAATACTTTTATCGGGTTTATCGGGATGACGTCATAATTCCTAACATCGGACCAATAATTATCGTGCACCACTAGTGGAAATGCTTAATGTTGGTGAATGGGCAATAATTCAAGTACTGGGTGGGGTAGGTAACTTTGGAGAAACCAGCTCGAGTGCGCTAGAATTTGAAAATACACAGCCGGAACAAATCTGCCACTTCCTTACAGAGCCCCTCATCCAACACACACGAACGCGCACATGACCAATGAGGCACGAGATAAATGTGTGCACAGATGGAAGGCTGACAAGTTGGATTTTTTCCACTTCAGATATGCATTGCTATCGGGATGTTACGGAGCCCCCAAGGGGACATGGAGAAGAAAAAAAAAAAAAATTGGAAACAAATAAAGATCTCGCAAAACCCCTTTGCGAGATCTCGCAATACTTTTCATTTAGTACTTCCTGGTCAGTTCGGCTGCTGCGAGATCTCGCAAAACATATATATATATTTTTCAAATAATTTCTTTCTTCTCCATGTCCACTAGGGGGCTCCGTAGGATGTTAAGAGCATTCCATGGAATATAACAAAAAGTGTATCTCGAGCCGTTTTCTCAAACTTACCTACCCCACCTTTAAGTAAATTATGTAGCTAGTAGTTCTTTGCTTGTGTACTTCTATGTTATGCTACTTTATTCTTCAACTTCACTACATAGGCCTACAGGGACATAATGCATTTTGACTCCACTACATTTATCTGACAGCTTTAGTTACATTACAGATTAATACTTGTTTGAGAAAGAGGCTAAACATATCCAATATATTACAATAAGATAAGAAAGAAAATCTGTCTACAACAGTAAAATGCTACCAAGTGCAACAATATAAAAAATCTATAATTTTCATACCATATTATTCAGATATAGCAAATGGAGGCCATTTCGCTCTAGAATGGGTACTTTTACTTTTGATTTTTTAGTGACATTGTGAATGCACAACCCTTAATCTCCATGGAGTATTGTGACATTAATATATTTGTACTTTTACTTAATTAAATCATTTGAATACTTATTTCACAGCTTTTGAATGAGCACCTCAGCGGCATTGAGTGCTTCTCTTGAAATCCCTCCTTGGTTAAAGAAAAAGTGTTTTCCAGTGAACTCAGATGCTCCTCTCTCACCCCTTCCTCCTGTTTGTGTCTGTTTTTCTCTCCCGCCTCTTGTCAGACCTGCACTTGGCAGCCGAGCTCGGTAAAACCCTCCTGGAACGCAACAAGGAGCTGGAGGACGCCCTGCAGCAGATGTACATCAACAACGATGATCAAGTGCAGGAGATAGAGGTGAGTGTGTCCTGCATGTTGTTACTCTGGGAGTGTGTTGCAGATACTTAGTGAGAAGCAGGGATAACTTAAAAGAAAACGATAAATCAAGGAGCACCAGGAGCGTTTGTTCTGTGAACATGGAAGATTGATGACCGATTCTGTGGCCTCATCAAAGACTCGACTCGTTATTAGTCAGAAGCCTGGCTGAGGATGAGTGTACTCATGTAGACATGACTGTGGAAGCTGAAGAATGTCATTTATGCCTCTAAAAATAAAAAATGTCATAGTATAGTATGTCGTAGTAAATGTCATGATTATGTCATAGTATATTGTGAGAAAATCATTAAAATCCATAGATAATAAATGGATAATACTTCACAGTATGGTATTTCACAATACATATCATTAAAAAGTCATGCCACAACAAATATTAAAAAGTAGTAGTATAGAATATCACATAAATGTCATAACAATGTCATAGAATATTCTTAAAAGAGACTGCCATTAAGCAGTATTTAAACTTCACTGGTCACTAGTTGGTCATGTGTTACAGCTGACTCAAGATGTGGACATATTTTAAAGTTCGAATTTGAGTAGATTTTTGTTGAATTACTAAAGATGAATTTAGTAATGAATCTGTTACTTTTGACCTTGCCTCCTTGCAGTACCTGTCGAAGCAGCTGGAAACGCTGCGGGAGATGAACGAGCAGCACGCCAAGGTGTACGAACAGCTGGATGTGACGGCCAGAGAGCTGGAGATCACCAACGAGAAGCTGGTGCTGGAGAGCAAGACCTCGCATCAGAAAATAGACAGGTGAAAACACACAGTATACAAAAACATGTTCGTAACAAGAGCCATGTCACATATCACCCTCGTCATCATCACATCACAGGCTTTTAAAGGGACGTTTTGAAGCCAAACAAGCATGAACCAACTGAAGGCTTGGACATTAATATTAAAGCTGGGCAATATGGAGTATAACAAATATCTCAATGTGTTTTACAAATACCTCAATATCAATAGTGCCAAGAAGGGCTCATTATGGGTGCTTTCATAAAGTATGAGATCTTTGATAATCACATAGTTTGGAGAAAATTACTGAATTAAAAAAAGTAATGTTATGTCATCACTTCACTGTAATGCATCCTATAAACCAGGAAAAGGTCATACATGTGGCACACAATAATTTATCAAATGTATATATTTGGTCTCATATCAGGATATCATTGATATATTGCTAATTGAAAATACATCATAATACGTTGTAGTAAACACTGCTCCATGTTTGCTGAAGGAACACCAAGTGTGTGTTTACAGGCCTCCTCTACTAGAGCAACTAAAGAGGATTTACATTTTTGCTATCCTTAGCAACTTCATAATCATAATCTGGGATGGAAGTTCTTTACAAATTACATTAGTGGTCTCAATGCTAAAGACTTCAATGGCTGCCTCTGTTCTCTCTGAACGAGCTCCTTCACAACTCACTGCAGCTTTAGGAGAACGGTATGCTCAGAAAGAGAGAATTAAGTCACCTCGATTATGACAAGCACTAAACAAACATGTGTGTGTTTGCAGGTTGACGGGCACCATGGAGATGCTGCACGGTCAGGTGGAGAACCTGACCACTCGGGTGGAGGAGCTGCGGACCCTGGAGGAGCTGAGGGGCCGCAGAGAGAAGAAGGAGCGCCGCAAGACTGTGCACTCCTTCCCCTGCCTCAAGGAACTCTGCACTGCACCAAGGTCACTTACTGCACTGGGTTTCTTCTCTGTCGGACAGTATGCATCAACGAAAAGGCCCTACACTTTATTCAAACAGATGTTTTACAAGTGTGTTGCAAATACTTGCTGCAAGAAACACAGATAAACAGATTATTCAGCAGGAAAGCCGGTGGTTTGAGCAAAGTCACTCAATGATGGGATGATTTACTCACAAGACAATTACAGTTTATTATACAGTCATGTGACACAATCGTAACATATTTACTTGAAATGTGACTCTAAAATGTGACACTCCATCAAATAAAAAAGTAACATTATATTCATTTTCAGTAACTGACTGCAGAGTGTCAGTAACGGTTGTTTCTGACTTTTGGAATTGAGATGATTTGATGCACTTAAGGTCTCCTATCGTGCTAAATGCACTTTATGTCTTTCATACACAAATGTGTCCCCGGCATGTCAGGAAACTTACAAAGTGTCAGAAAACAAAACCCTCTCTTTTCCTCCGTACCCACATCTCCAAAAACCGATCAGATCCAGATTTGCTGCCGATATGACGTCATATTGGAAATGTGGGCTGGCTTTACACCCACGGCCCGATCAGAAACAATGGCCGACGTAATACGGTCTGTGTTTACATTAGCAAGCATCGCTAGCACTCAGAGCTAACCTGTACTGGAGAGAGAAGGTGTCAAAAAGCAGGACATGCAAAAAGGAACTCCCCTTGTGGTAAACCCGCAAGAGAAGAAGCATTTGAGCTCCATACTGTTTCAGAAGAAGAAACAGGACACATTTTGTTTTAAAAGTTATGCGAACACCCATTAGTATGCGATTGTTTAATTTGGGTTCACGTGGTCTTTAAATAATTCTTAACAACTAGAACAAATGTATGATTGTGACCTTGTGGAGTATTATTGTTAAAACGTCAACACTTGTTCTCAGGTATGAAGATGGTTTCCTGCTGGCCAACCCGGGCAGTGTGGACCTGGCGGAGAGCCGGCCGCTGGACGAGGAGAACGAGAGACTCAGAGACATCGTGTCCTCCCTACGCTCAGCTGTCTCTGCAGAGCGGTCCCAGCGGGAGGGCACGGAGCGGGAGTGTGCCTCCGTGCTGCAGGAGTTCGAGCGTCTGGAGCAGCGCCTCCTGGGAGCGGAGGGCTGCCAGCTGAGGGTCCAGGAGCTGGAGGCGGAGCTGCAGGAGATGCAGCAGCTCCGGAAGTCCAGGGTGTGTCTGATTGGAGGGATGGAGGACAGCCTGGAGACGCTGCTCAGCAACGGCCCTGAGACAGACACCCCGGAGGAGGGCGGGGGAGAGGCAGGGGGCTCGGGGCAGCAGGGGGGCCCGGTGAGGAAGAGCTGCAGCGACACGGCTCTGAACGCCATCTCCGCCCGGGACGCTTCGGGCAGGAGGCAGGGCAGCTACGCCACACATGCTAACGGCGTGCGGAAACGCGGCATGTCCATCCTGCGCGAGGTGGACGAGCAGTACCACGCGCTGCTGGAGAAGTACGAGGAGCTGCTGGGGAAGTGCCGGCGCCACGAGGAGAGCCTGTGCCACGCGGGGGTGCAGACCTCCAGGCCCGTGTCCAGAGACCCCTCCATGAAGGACTACAGCATGGTGAGCGCCGGGCCGTCCACATCAGGGGCTGTCGCCGCCGCCATGCCCACGCTGCCTCAAACCCCCTCCACCCCGGAGGCCCTGGAGGGGATCAGCCGGCAGGTGGAGCAGGTGGACAAACGCCTCAGCCAGAACACCCCCGAGTACAAGGCGCTGTTCAAAGAGATCTTCAACCGCCTGCAGAAGACCAAGAGTGACCTGAACTCCAAGAGCAAAAAGGGTCACAAATGAGATGGAAGCTGTGACTCCTGTTGTCAGGACTTCTCGTCTTACGGTTGACCACCAGTGACTTAAAGGGTGACGCCTGCACTCATTGGTCGGGTAATGCTTACTGTTCGGGTGAATGGCTGATTTAACTGAAACTGCCAAATGTCTCTCCATGAAGGAAGATCGTTGATGAAATGCCTTTTTCTCAGTGACCTTAACTGAAGAATAATCAGGAGATTAGCGAGTGATGTAGTTTGTGATTGAGATGTGTTGATGCAGGAATTATTTAACTTCTATTTTTTATTTATGGAAACCAATTAAGCCAAATAATATAAAAAGAGAAACAAGCCGGCTTTGAAACTACTTACAGTATTTAAAGCATGCACCTGTCTAATAAACACTAAGTGCTTAATAAGTCTTTTAAAGCAGGAGGAAACAAACCACGCGCTACTGATCAGCTCGAGGTCGCATAAAGGCGCAACAGTGTGATACTTTAGTGCGTTTGAATTTGTTGGTTCAAATCCTTCAGCTGCCAAAGTGTACTGTGTGTGCATACGTGTTACATTCGTTTACTTTCATGGTTTAGTTCAACTTATCTGGTGAATGAGATGAGATGCCTCTGGTGTGTTTACAGCATGCATTACGAACAGCAGGGATTCGTTTGACATAACATTATCAGTTCTACGCCATACTACTACATTGCCATTTAAAATGTTTTCTGTTGATTAAAATAAGAAACGTATCGTCCATTGTCTTTTTTCTGTTAAAGACGCTCTATTGTGTTTCTGCCTTTCCTGTAGTGTGTTATAGGTTTGTGTGCGCCTCCATTGGACTCTTGTTTACTTCTGTAATATAGTGACATCACTATGTAACACTATTGGCTAGCGCTCCAAGACATATGATAGGCCAAGGGTCGGGACATCTCTTAAGTGGTTGACCAATCACAACAGAGCCGGCCAGAGTTTTGAACATTAAAGGTCCCATCATATGCGTTTCTGGTTATTACCCGTCCCCTTGTGTGTTATGTAGCTTGTTCTGCATGTAAACGGTCCGATCCGATCACGTGATCGGGGATCGGAGCCGATCACGTGATTTTCAAAAGATCGGGAGAAAAAAAAATCGGGGATCGGGAAAAAAAAATATATAGGGACTATATATATTTTTTTATAAAATATTTTTATTATTTTATTTAATGTTACAAAACAAAAATGACCATGTTCACGTCTTAAAGTCATCCTGAGGCCTTAGTTTTGGTTTAAAATTACACATCATGTATGTGTTGCTTTCTTTGGGCTTGTTTTCAGACCTGGTTGCTTATTTCTCTGAATTCTGGCAACAGAGTGGGCGCAGTGTCTAATAGTAGCAGTAAGCTAACGAGAGGCTACGTTCAGCTGGTGACTCGGGAGTCGGGACAGAGAAAATATCAGGAGTTTGGAAGTATTATAAAATTGAAAGCGAAGGCAGTGTAACAGCCGGATGCAATGATTGCAAGGCGGAGGTTCCGAGTGGTGGAAAGAACAGAGCTACGTTCAACACGACCAATCTAATACGCTACCTGAGAAACAAACACCAACAACAACACGACGAGTACACAGCGGCCACTCAGGTAACGGTACTGAAACAAACGACACTTTTAAAAGGAAAGAGAAACTGCCCCAGAACAGTGGCCAAAGAAATAACAGCCAAGATAGCTGAATTCATCGCGTTGGATGACCAGCAGTTATCTGTTACCTTTTTTTTTCTTCTCTTAATGCATTGCATAAAGATCGGATCGGGAAAAATCGGTATCGGCAGATTAAAATCAAATGATCGGAATCGGATCGGGAGCAAAAAAAGGTGATCGGGACATCCCTACCCAGAACGCCTTGTTGGAGATTTCTAGTCATGCGGTTCCCGGAACCAAAATGGACCAATCCGGTGCTCCTCACACACCAGGATCCCTTGCCGTCACTATCAAACGCAGTGGGGGGACCTTTAGCGTACATTTTCAACTAACAGTGAGTCCCATTGACTTGCATAGAGCTCCCTGGTTGGTAATAGACAAATTGTCTATTCTTCTCACAGTTTATAATATAAACCTTTTTCTTACTCAATATCAAGCCACACTTATTGTTTTTACTTCGGCTGTGAGTATTTGTGTGCGCTCAGGATGAGTTTCGCGCTGACCCGGAAACCACACCAGTAAGCCAGCTCACTGAGCAGCGAGCCTCGCATCGTCCCGACCAATCAGAGCACACTGGGCTCACAGGGGGGGGGGGCAGGAGCTCCAACAAGCCGTTTAGGACAGAGAGTGAATACACATACTGTACAGAGATGCTGATGAGAAACCAATGTGAGTTTGGAAAATTGCACAAAATAAATGTATTCTAGTAGACCTCAACAATGGAATTAAGATCAGTAGAAATGGCCATGACATGGGACCTTTAAAGCATGTTCACATATCACATTAGACACAATACAAATATGAACCTGAAATACACATAAAAAGGCCCCTTTAAGTATTTAGAGAGGCAACACATCCTAGTGCAGGTTGAATAAAACAACAGGACACATGCAGGCCCAGTCTGAACACTTTAATGTGAACACAGGATATCAGGAAACTGTAGGTAATACAAGAATCACACATTGAGTAAAACCCAACCTACAGAGACAAACATCAGTCTGTGACACAAGCGCCTAACGAAGCAGTGGATACAGACTTCATTTCCATACTTCTGGAGTGTATAAAAAAAGGAACAACACTTTATATATGTCTGGTTGGGGACTGATGTCTCTACACTGGTTCAGAAGTCAATTACAGACAACGTTTCACCTCCCTGATGTCGAGCACAGAGTGCCGTCGTCAGCAGGAGCAGCATGTGGTTGTAAAAGAGGCACAGTCAGCGGTGGCCATTTTAAACTCGAGTAATACAGGATGAGTGGTTTTACAGTCCTTGGACATGTTGGAAACATATGGCCTACGGGACTAGAAAAGGACACTTACTAAAGCCATTAGTACAACCTGGACTCATCCTTACAGCCGTTGTCAATGATCGAAAAAAAAAAGTTAATTCAACAGTGTCAAGAAAAGGATGTTTGTAAATCAAGCGAACATGATGGACGCCAACACAATGGCTTTTTACAAATCGTCATACCTGAATTAAAAGATGCTAAACTCCCTGTCCATGTGGTGTTAGGATGTATCACATTGTGTATATATCAGAAGGCAAATGGCTCATTTAGGTAGTCTATTTCTTCCAATGGGTTATGTTAAGGCCACATGGCTGCTAAAAAGAACTGACAATATACCCTGATCAGGAGAGGAAGACCTACAGCGAGGGTCACAGCGGCTCAGAGGTCAATTCGTTTCAGACTAAATCATTTGAAAAAGAGGTGGCCTGAATCCCAAATAATTTAGTGGGACCCTGATACGAATAATCTGCTCGGAGGCTTTAGGAGGTCCAAGAGTGGTTTCCAGCTTCTCAAATACAGCTCTACTGCTTCCTGTACGATGCTATTCAAGGCAGATCACGGTATTCGTAGAAAAAAAACAATCCGGTCGTAGATAAGAATGAAAGAGAGGGTACGGGGGGGGGGGGGTCACTTTCAGCAGTGACTATCTTTTTTTACTTAATTTTTTACTTAATTTTTTTACTTAATTTCTCCACTTGTATAGTTTAGCAGAAAGGTGCAAATGAATGAAAGCGCTAGGTTGGAAGGGGGCGATTGGAATTTAGAGACACTGTAAAGACCGGGGGGGGGGGGGGGGGGGGGGGGGTTGTCGATGGACGGAGAGCGACATCTCAAATCAACACGTAATCCAAACAGATACAATGGAATGACAGCAAGAAAGGAAAGAGGGACCAAGCGGAGGAAGACGCGGATGGCCAATCACTCGGTCCAGTCTTTCTTGATGGCGATGCACCACTCCCAGGAGAGGTGGTCGTGCTTGTCGTCGTCGGTGAACTTGGACTTGATGGTGTATGTGCCGCGGGCGATCATCCCTTTGGGGGCGTCCTCCATGGGGGTGACGTACGTGTACTCCTCAGAGGGTCTCGGGCCATAGCTGCCCACCATGTAGTCAGACTTCTCAACTGCACATCGGAGAGGGTAAGAAAAAAGGGTTTCAGCACATTTCTTAAACAAAGCCTCAGTTAGACCATCAAACAGAACGCGTACACTGATTGTACACCGGCAGGGAGGCCTACAAATGTGCCACAACTTGCTTTACAGAGAATACGCAAACAATCTGCACTAGAGCTGCACAATTAGTAGACTGAAGAAACCTGCCAATATTTGGAAATTGATTGATTGTTTAAGTAACTTTTTATATAGAAAAAACGTTTTATCCTCTTGGGAACCGAGGAAAAAAAACCTATTAAAGGTTAAAAAAAAAAAAAGAAGCTTGCAATTTAGACTTTTAATATTTTAATTTGAAATATCACAGTAAAGACTTAGTAATTTTCTCTGTAGTAAACTCAAAACATCTGGGTTTTGGAGCGACAAGTCAAACATTTCACCTAGGGAGGCATTTTCGAACTATTTGTTGACATCTCCTAGACCAAAAGGTACATTCCTCTTGATTCAAAAGATAATCTGCAGATGAATCAACAAGAGAAATGCTCCTTGAAGCCTTAATCTCCACAAACTAAACGCATACAGTTATTCCAACAAGAAAGACGGTTCCTTTGGATGCTTTTTAACCTCGGGTTGTACAAAGGAAATCTGTAATTGTGGTCGAATACGCTTGAAGCTAAACTAACCGGCTGCTGGGTAAGCTTTATATTTAATCTAATGCCTTCAATGATGAATGACCCCGATCTCGTCATTAAAGTCATAAAAAGGAAACGAATAATAGAATTTCCTTAAAATGTTGAATTGATCCTTTAAGTCTTGGTGCTGTTTTAGATAAGATTTTAATTTGCAATATACTTGAGGATTTACAGCTGTTAAATAAAATGAGGTGTTCTTACCCTTAATTCCTCCCCGGAATGACTGCTGAGTGTACTTCATGCCGGACACAATATCCTTGTTGACCTGGAAAGGAGAGATGATGGCTTCATAAGAAAGATGGCTTCATAAGAAAGATGGCTTCATAACACCAATACTGCTACGTTACTGCAACAGTTTGGATTCCTCTCCGTTTGTTGTGTCAGAGCCCCTCACCTTGAAGTTGATCTGTATTCTATATTCCACCCCTTCCTTCAGAACAAATGGGCTCTTCTTGAATTTAGTCAGGTCTCCTAAAAGGGAAAACAACACAAACGGAAAGGTCAAACGGTGGAGCGAAGCTGTGTCTCAGAGCGGTGAGCGCTCATCCACCACTTGGACTCTCCTTCGATCCCCAGCCCTGCAATCAACATGTCGATATGTCCTTGGGCAAGATGCTTCTCCCCAGGTTGCTCCCGATGGCCAACGGTGTGAGAATGTGTGTGTGTCTTTCCCTGAGAACTTTGTATGGCAGCCTCTGCCTCTGCATGAATGTGTTGGCATCAGAATACCTTTATCCGTCCCACAGTACCAGCCTAGCGACAACGCAGCCAGGAATCAGTGAATGCTGTCTTGTATGCAAGTGCTTTGAGTGGTCGCAAAGACTGGAAAGGCACTATTTCAAAAAAGTAAATGTACCATTTCAGTGTCGAGATATATAACTAAGGATGAGTTTGGCACAACATGCTTTTACAGTCTAAAACATACAAAAAGCGGGGGTTTTAGGATTAGGATAGAAAATAACTATTTAAGGGTATGCTGAAGACTTTCCTTTTTAATAAAGCCTATAGTTAGAGCTGGTTGTTATATTGTTTTTTATCCAATTGTATTTTTATTTGACATCTATGTTGTCCTTTTATTATATTCTCCTTTTAGCACTGTCATTTGTTTATCTGTACTGAGACATACGTGTTTTGTGATATTGGGCTACATAAATAACATTGGATTTGATAAAAAAAAAGTGGGATTGTTATGATTTATTTTGTACCTATAGAAAAGGGAATTTAATTCTCAAAAGCAAAGTGGAGTTGTATTGTGATTTCCAGCCCCCTGCAGTAACACCAGTGACCAGCAGGGGGCGCAGTGACCCTGGCTCTGCTGTGGTTCATTGTGAGGACTGGCAGGAGCACCAGGAAATGGCTCATTAACCCACTTCCCCAGGAATCACGTCATTACTAATTAGTAGAGCAATGACCCAGCAGGTCATTTGGTCTATATCTGCACGCGAAGATGGGAGAGATTCCTCTCCATAATTAATGTTACTATGAGATACTACTCTCCCACGAAAGAGAGCTGCTGTCCATTCAGAAAACAGACAACGATGTGTTTTGTGTCTGCTGTACTCACCCGTCAGGTCGAGCACCAGAGGGTGAGGGGCCGTTTCACACTTCAGAGTCATCCCTATTACCTGCACGTTGGGGGCCGTGGGGTCTGAGAGAGAGACAAGTATCCAACATTATGATCAGACAGAGACATTCACATTGTTTTAAAACAGAAGTATCTTGCTCACTTCTTTATTCGCGTTGTTTTGCTTTCAAACTTTGAATAGGTAATGCCAGTTTCATAAATATAGTAAATAACACACAAGGGAGAATTTAGAATAGTTTTAAATATGTGAACACATTATATCTGTACATTCGCTTCTAGCAACAAAACACTTACGTTCTTTCCTCTCGGCCTAGTCCTTACTCTCCCACTGCTCCAATCATAGTAACAGTGGAGGTGAAAAGACATTCCTTTAACTAAATACACTTTTTGCAAACCTTCTGAAATACTAATCTAGAAAACCGCGTTGATGTTTAAATTCACTCATTTTATAGTGCTTTTTTTCTTATTAAAAGGATAATCTACTCAACCCAAAAGCAAATTTAGCAAGATACCAATACCGAGTAACTGATCCACAACCACACCGAACATCATGTTTTATGAAGAAAGTAAAGTTTCTTTTGGTTTAACAACGGCCACAGTACTCAAATGAATGAACCTTGACCAAATGTCTGTCTAAATAAAAGTGTACTCTTATATAAAATAGCACAGGTATGAATCCGTTCCATTATTTGGTCTATTTTCAAAGAGATAGTCTGGATTGTTTAAAGCAGGGATGGGCAACTTTGATGGTGGTGGGGGCCACATCATTGATGTACTGGCCACCAGGGGGCTGCAGATTCACTTGGAACACACACACAAAAATTCCATGTGTTGTATGTAATTATTAACAAATATACTAAGTCTGACATCTTCATTGACATTTTACAATCAAAGGGAACATCCTCTAATAAGCCACTAAACAAATATCAGTTCACAGAAATGTTATTTCATTTTTACAAGTGGCATGTTTGTATTGAACAGGTTATTAAACCGTGGAATACAACTATTTTAAACTATTGGAAAGCAGGGAACATGTGTGTGTATTGAGATTAACCATTAAGATGACATACACATGAAGTCATGAACACTAACCCAGACAATAGTTGTCTAACTTGAACCTAAAACACTTGTAGCCTGTCTCTGCATTCCCCTAATTCCACAATATGGGGAATGTCAACACAGACACCTGTCAGCCCGCACTCTGCTGTTCCTCAGCGCCACACCCCCTCCCTCCCGCTGAAATTATGAATGAAAAGCGTAGTAATCATAGATAACACGGCAGGGTCCGTGACAGTTTGTTTTCATCTGATTTCAAATAAACAAAGTCTTGGTTTTTAGGATATTAAACTTGTTTCGCCAAATTCAGATGATAAATACAAATGTTAAGCTTGTAAAGGCATAATTACAAGAGGCAATTTAACGTCACAGCAGACATAACAACAGCCGGTGTTTCTTGTGAGGGTTTCCCCGGGAAACAAACACAATGCACACAAATGCATCACAGATTATTTTGCGGTATTTGAAATCATGTACGCAGCTCGCGACGTAACTAGGAGTCTAGTGGACGGTATCAGTACTACAAGTAGAAAAAAGAAAAAAAAAATTACATATTTTTTAATTAATTACGTTGTTTATAAATTATTCTGAGGGCCGCAAAAAGAGGAGGTGGGGGCCGCCATTTGCCCATCCCTGGTTTAAAGTGTGGTTGTATGGTGCTTATCCAGAATCAGTGTGTTTACCTACAGTAGACTTCGGTTTGGAGAAGCAAGTCAATGATTAGTTTTGATCCACCTTCTTTAAGTGACACAATACCACAAACAAACCAACCACGGGAGGCAGCGGTAAACCAGCCCCCCACGTGCTGTAGTAATACACCGACTATGGATAAGTGCTTCATAAGTCCCCCCTTCAAGCAATCTAAACTATCCCTTCTACAGTTTCCAATCCTCAGGTTAGCAGGGTTGTTGTCACAACAAATAATGGAGGTTGGATTCCCCGCACTATTGGTACTGCAAACACACAGAAGCAGCTGCTGTGGAGAGTGTTATGCATACACTTAACACAGCTTTGAAGACAAATGCTACCATAAAAGTACATTTTCAGGTTTGCCTCAGGTGGCTGTATCGGGGGAAACAACTGAAAGATCTGAATTGTGCATATTGATAAGTAACATTTGCAAATAAGAATAAAAATACATTATATATTTGGATGCGCCAGATATAATAAAAACTGCCAAATGTGATGAAAAGACAAGCAGGGCAAACATCACATATTTACACCTACTCGGGGGTTTGTATAGAAACATTTAGTACGAGGGCACTCGCGGTCAAAATTACGGCCCCGGCACTTTCCAGCGAAAGTAATACATTAGAGCGAAGGGGAAAACTAAAGTTTCTTCATGCCTGCTGCTGAATTAATACATTGACAAGTTGACAATACACTTTTGTTTGATCTATCATTTTTTAAATATTAGATATTACACCTACTCTCATGTAACAATTGTTTTATTTATTGTATTGCTTGTGTGCTTTGTAATGCCTGTTGTAAAATGCCATTATATAATGTGTTTTTACTGTATTTATTCCTAAAAAGTCTTTAATTTGTTTTGTAAAGCACTTTGAATTGTCGTGCACAGAAAAGTGCTATATAAATAAACTTGCCTTGTATGAGCAACACACACCAACTGGAAAAACTAGATTGAATATACTCGTCTTCTCTATAGTACTTACCACCTCTTGCCCTGCTCTTATATGTGCCAGTCGAGCTGGTTCTTCCATCAGCTCAACTCTCTGCAGGCAGGCTGTATATCTGAACTCAGACTCGCGCCCTCATCATTCTCTTCATCATCTTGCACTTCCAAGCTGCCAGAAAGGTCTGTCAATTTGCGACATTTAGATGCTTCACCTGCTAGTGACTTCACCTTTTTTCTTCTTGCCTTATCGGCCCCACCCTTTTCTTTTAGTTTTCTTTGATTTGTATCCATGTTTTTTCATTCTACCTGTCCGCCGTCTAATCCCTTCTCTTCGTATGATACACCAATCAGAGCCATATAATAGAATAATAATAATAGAATTCTCTCTATGGCTCTGACACAAATATATTCCGCTCTCTGGCCGGTCTTTTTTCTTCTTCGTGTGTGATTATTTGACAGATAAGAACCACGCAACTGCATTATCGGCCGCTGTCGCCCTCTGTCGGCCGTCAGCGCAACTTAAATGATGACGTTAAACAATCTTTTTTTTTTTTAAAAAGGGCCGGCCGGCCGTCAACGACCCTCGACGACCGGCCGTTCTGTGGTTCTCCAGATTCCACAGATGGCCAGTCCGCCCCTGCGCAGCACCCATTACCCGGTTTAGACAAAACCCTGCTACTTATGTTTAGGAAGGATAGATCTGTTGTCAGTCCACATATTATGAAAATACGCAGTCCTTTTTTTTTTTTACTGTACAGCAATACATTTTAACTTCTGTTTTTATCTTATCTTACTCCAATTAAAATGTATATAGTTGACTTAATTCTGTATCTTATTTCCATTTCTTCTTATTCTTGAGTATTAAGTGTATTGTGTGTTGCCGTGTAGGAGGAGCCTGGGACTTAAGATGTTCATTGCCAAAACTACACGGTAGCTTTTGTGCATATGACAATCGAGCGTTTGGATTTGAGTTGGACATCGATCACTAACCTGCCACACAGGACACGTTGCCCAGCAGGGTCTCCTTGTACTTGCGCAGGCTCTCGTCGTCCTGGTCCAGCTCCTGGATCTCCTGTAGGCTCTTCGCGGCGGGGGGTTTGTAGTTGAGAGGGTTGTCCGGCTCCTCATTGGCTGCTGCAAGCGCCTCCAGCTGCTCGGGTGTGGGTTCCTGCTCTGCCATGGTGTGCTAGAGTTAAAAAAAGTGACACAAAAAGGTTAGAGTACAAGAAACAAACAACCCCGTCAACACAGTGGGACACATTTAAAGATGACATTCCCCAGACCCTGCAGTGAATCGCTCAGAGCACAGATAACGGGCTCACTTGAGGACAGGGACCGTAAAACACTCACTCTGTGGGGATCATTCAATTCTTGGCAAAAGACGAGGAATTTTAGAAGTTAGTTCATTAGACATGTGGCTGTGGAGCAGTTTTCTCTGGGGCCATGGCGCCGACACAGAGCAGAGGTCAGGGGTCAACAGGAAGCTGATGATTATTTGAGATAAACAGCAGTGCCTTAAACACCCTGCTGCACTGACACAGTCACTGCCGACTAGAAGGGAGGCCGCTGATCCTGAGCAGGGAACGGCACGATGACACAGATCATCTTCATTCCTCAGAGAACATACAAGTGCCGTAGTTGCTCATAAAATGCAATGCGAGGAGAACAAAGTAGTTATTTATGAATTACACCTGGTGCACATATGCTGATCAACACCTGGTGCTTTTCACAGAGCTTGTTCTGTGTGGTCTGTTCTTCACACACACACACACACACACACACACACACACACACACACACACACACACACACACACACACACACACACACACACACACACACACACACACACACACACACACACACACACACACACACACACACACACACACACACACACAACACACACACACACACACACACACACACACACACACACACACACACACACACACACACACACACACACACACACACACACACACACACACACACACACACACACACACACACACACACACACACACACACACACACACACACACACACTTTGAGAGGTTTTCATAGCAGCTTGTTAAATCCAAAGTATGTGCTGCTTTCCTGATTTACACAGAAAGCAACGCGGTCATAAATGTTTTTATGAGAACTGATACTACTCAGTAATACCATAGCACAGCTAACTGTTTGTTCAGTCATAGTTCAATCATTTAAAGCTGCCATTTTGTGTTGTTTATTATTTGTATTTCCCTCAGCCAACCTGAAACTACTCCCTCATATTTCTCGTTCGAGATGTTTTCGACACTTGCATGTTGAAAGAACTGAACTTCCTGTATTTGAGTGATTTCAACCGAGCAGGAACCAAAGCTGTCAAACTGTTGAAGAGGATTTATCGCTTTGATAAAATAAAACTGCGCCTTAAACTGTGTTAAAAGAGCTAAGTCAGACCCAAAGAGATTATGCTTTAATTTCAATGATCAGAACAAATCTGTGTACAGAAGAAAACAACTACGACAACATTAAACAGGAAGACATGAGGCGATAAAGAAACTGCTTCTCCATTTAAGCCTGATCAAATTCCTTCTTTGTGTAGATAATCCCTTAATGTGTGTTGGCTCAGTGATAACCTGCGAGTTTAAAAAGGTCATCATGAATCAACACCGGCCAGCCAACAAATCAAACCAAGGCAAAGACAAGCGTCACAGGCTGGATCCTCTGCGTAAAAGCCTAACGCACTATTTACAACCCAAGGAAATACAACAATCACACAATGGCAGACACAAAAACTGGTTTGTCGTTCTGCGTGTTTATCCAACACTCTGCTGTATTGTGTCGGGAATATAAAGTTGGGTATAGGCCAAGCAGGAAGTGAGAACGCGGCACCGTTTTTTCCAAATGAGGCCTCAGTGCTCCCATAAAAAAACACTCATTCCTTGCCTGCCAATAGCTGCTCAGCTGCGTGAGTGAGGCTCCTTGTTGTTGCACAGAGTGAGAAGGCCAGGAAAATAAGAGCAGATACCACAGCGTTGATGTTAGATCCCTCTTCGACGAGCAGGTTGTTTGTCTCACTTCCTGTACTCTCCTACAGTGTGTTGCACTCAGACTGAGGTCTACCAAGCTGTCAGCGGAGGAAGTGATGGGTCATTCTAGTTGTATAAGAAAGGGGCTGCACTATAGGAGGCTTCTGCCGAGGATACATTAAATAAGCAATTAATCATTTAGGAAAATAGTTTTTAGTTTTGGCTGGTTCATGTATTTTTTTTACTTTTCAAAATGTCAAAGTGGAACAGTTCTTAATGTTAACATTTCAAAAGGTTTTTCAAAAAAGACATGTTATTTCTGAAGCAAAATGTAAAATACTAGTACAGTTCCAGTATCATTTTTAGATTTCAATGATTGTCTTGTTACTATTATAGAAAGAAATCGAGGCAAGGTCGGGTTGCAGTGACAAAGCGGTTTTAAGATCCCAACAAATATTAATGAAGCTCGTGGAGCACGCTAACCAAGGCGGAGGAGCCTCGCAGCAGACTTAGCGATAGCAGAGCGCTCCTCAGGTACAGGGGGGTTAGTTAATCGACCGCAGATGACGTCGTCCTCGCGGACGGATAAATAAAGATGAAACCTAAATGGGTCGCGAAAGATACTTTGGCGAAGTCACGCCCATCTACTTCCGACCCATGGGACCTTATTTCTGAAAAACTATGTATTGAAGTCGATGGAGAAAGAAAACGTATCTTTCGATCCCGTTTGAATTGTGCCATGAATTACACATATGATGTTTGTAGATCTTAAAAAATCATTTCCATGTCAAAAAAGTCACAGTTTGTCTAAAAACTGTTGAAATATAAGACTATGAAAAATACGCAACTAGAAAGACTACAAATCCCAGAGTCGCGTACATTAACGTTACACATTACACTCGTGTTACTCACCAAAACCTTCTAAAGCCGGTCCCGCATGCTGTATGGGCTCAGAACAGTCTCATAATACACACAGAAGGATTCACACTTGTATTTCCGGATCCACACTTGTGTTTTTCAATGCACACACAAATGTGTTCCGTTTCATATACATGTAAATAAAATCCAAATACAGAAAAAAGTTTTACATATGTATTTTTGATCCACACATTTGTTTTCCGTTTAAAACCGCTGCACCTGCAAACACAAACCGCTTTCTGTGCACGGATCGCTGTGCATTAGTGTGTGGGTTTTTTGAGACTCCCCTGACGGTCAGCCGATTCGTACTTGTCATTTTTTCTATCTATAGCCAATCAGATGTCTCCTCAATTCTAAGCCAATCACATGAGCGCGCCCCCACGAGGGTAGATTTCTTGCGTTCATGACGTAGCGCTTCATGTACGCATTTTGCGCAGTCCGGAGCTGACAGGTCCATGGAGCCTGCCTGCAGGCGCTAATGTCAGGACACCTCTCAGTACATTGCCACTTTCCGAACAGGAAATGCACGCAAATTCAAGCCTTTATATTATTAAGGTACAGCGCCACTTTCCAAACCATTGATGAATGCTTGTGTACACAAAAACGGCAGGCAAAACCGTTTTAAATGTGTGTTTCCTGTATGGCGAAGACAGCTGCTATATTTATGTCTGTATGAAGTTGTTGTGAGTGTGGAGGTAGCAGCTACAGGTTAGCTTAGCTTAGCCTAATCGATCAGTGCACTACGAAGCCAGTGCTAGACAGTGAACTGTCAACGGGGGGAGCCCCGCCGGTCATTATCGGCCGATATTCACTCTTAATAGTTTGATCGGTGCTCTCTATAAAGGCCGATTGGAGACAAGCAGCTCTGCATGATCACCTGAAGCTCCGCCCTCTGTTTAGCGAGCTGACCGGACTGCGCAAAATGCGTATATGAAGTGTCATGAATGCAAGAAATCTACCCTCGTGGGGGCACGCTCATGTGATTGGCTTAGAATTGAGGAGACATCTGATTGGCTATAGATAGAAAAAATTACAAGTACGAATCGGGTGAGCGTCAGGGGAGTCTCAAAAAACCCACACACGAATGCACAGCGATCCGTGCACAGAAAGCGGTTTGTGTTTGCAGGTTCAGGGGTTTTAAACGGAAAACAATTATGTGAGGATCAAAAATACATATGTAAAACTTTTTTCTGTATTTGGATTTTACACACATTTGTGTGTGCATTGAAAAACACAAGTGTGGATCCGGAAATACAAGTTTGAATTAGGGATGCACGATATTGGTTTTTTGAAACTGATACCGATAACTTCCTGCTTCTCAAGACCGATAACCGATAATAATATTATATATATATATATATATATATATATATATATATATATATGAAATGTACCTGTAGTTTTTGCACACCTGGTGGTAAAAAAAAAGACTAGTAGTGAGCAAATGACATGAGCATTACTACTATGAACAAAACTAACCCTGGGGTCGTCTCTGGCAAACTTGTTGCCTTTTCCAAAAGCCTCGTCGATAGGTAAAAGCCCCGGTGCCTTTGCAGCTGGCTTTGGATTCGCCGCTAGTTTAGCAGCGCAGGCGTCTTCGTACGCTTTTAACACATCACCGTAGCGATGGCGATGTTTCAGGTGACTCATCAGGTTGGAAGTATTATAGCTCGTTGCCTTTTTCCCTCCTCGTGGAACTTCTGCTTTGCATTTGTTAATACAAATAGCAAGCGAACTATCTAACTCTGAAACTTTGAAATAGTCCCATGCTACCGACGACATGTTTGTTTACTGTCCTGGCTTCACGGCCGCACACCATCTACGTCACAGCCAGGCATGAGTTAGGGAGTGCTGGATTTGTGAAATACTCCCCTCTTCCTAAACCACTAATACCACAGTACTGGCAAAACGGGAGGAGCCGAATGAAAAACAAGCACCCCTCATCCCAATCCACCCACACCGCAGTATGTTTTTCTCTTTTTTACCCAAAAAATATATTGTATATTATCGGGGCTATTAATACTTTTATCGGGTTTATCGGGATGACGTCATAATTCCTAACATCGGACCGATAATTATCGGGCCGATAATTATCGTGCACCACTAGTTTGAATCCTTCTGTGTGCATGTGTGTATTATGAGACTGTTCTGAGCCCATATGCTGGCTCTCACGGAACCGACTAACTCCCCTTGTGTGTATGTACAGCTCTCTACATGCCCAGACTTGTAGTGATTTTCACTTTCTTTTCATTCTGAAAGAAAGAAGTGAAATGTGCCAACGTGACGGCCATCTTGGTGTTAGTGTGCAAGACCAGAGTTGTAGTTCATTGAGCACTTCACACAAAAACATTTGTTACTTCACAGTTTTACGACATATTTTGATTTTTTTTGACTTGCAAAATTATCTTTTAAATTGACAAACATCATATGTGTAATTCTTTGCACAATTCAAACGGGATCAAAAGATAATCTTTCTCGAAATAAGGTCCCATGGAGGTCCCCCGGAAAGGGAGGGACTTCACCTCTATATACCTGGGCGACCCGCCTCCGTAAAGTCTATGTGTGGGAAACCCTGCCCTACATTGCAGATCTACATTTTATGAAATCATTTCGGATTGTTATCATTTTGTTAATTCAAACTGCATGATCGTGCAGTGATCATGCAGACATTATCAGTGAATTGAGTCATGTTTACCAACAGACACATTGCTCAGAGATGCTATCTTAATAGAGCATAACATTTTTCCTTAAAATGATTGCCCATGCACCGAGTCAAATGGATTAGGTTCAAACATGGCTGACCCTGTGTCTAACAGGCTACTTAAGAAAGGCGCTGTCATGCTTCAGCCTGCTGTGAGACACACAGGTCAAGAGATCACGTACTCAGTGCACCTCCGAGTCCTAACCTACACACACAGGCCTGCATGCAGTGAAGGAGGATAATCTGTTACTTCGTCAAAGCTAAACAGCACCGTTTGACAAACACACCGGGTTTGGCAGCAATTGAAGACTTCAGATTAGGTCTGTTCCTTAGCAACACCGCGGAGCAGTGAGATTAAGTGGGATTACAGCTAACGAGGCATTCAGGGACAGGAGATGAAAGTGTTCGGAGGTGCCACTGGTGACACATCAGGAGGATGCTCTTTCACAGAGAGCCATTAGTGTCCAATGCTACTGAAGATAGTAGATAAACAAGCTCAGTGGAAACCAGGAAACCCCACCGGGATCATACGGCATGTATGAGTGTGTGTGTGTGTGTGTGTGTGTGTGTGTGTGTGTGTGTGTGTGTGTGTGTGTGTGTGTGTGTGTGTGTCAGTGCAGAGGCTTTACTGCCATGTAAAGACAGTTTTAAAAAGAGCCTTCATTAAGATTTTGGAATGGAAAGTCAAATGATCTTTAATAAATGGAATAAGTAAAAATAATGAAAATATTATAATTTTAAAAAAAGCTGCATGTTAATTTAGAATTTCATTATTTAGGTTATGAACAACTCTTATATTACATTTTATTACATATTTCCTAATGTATGGTTCTTCACAGAGGAACAACGAGGGAAGGTGATAACGCAGCAGGCATACCGCAACCAGACATTAGAAAAACATGAGCAGGAGCTTTGAAGTGTGGGCATGGTAGAGCCACCTTTACTGATCATGTGAAAGGTGGAGGTCTTACAGCTGAACATGTATACTATGAAGTATTGTCCCTAAGAACACATCAGGAATTTATCTCAGAGACAACAAGATATGAATATTCACTTTATATCAAGTAACTCCGAATAACAACCTTTGTAAAAGTGACCTTTAGCTCTTGGCTTCCCTCCCTATTGAAGATGTCACCGACAGATCTATGGCTGCTTTGATCTCCGTTTGTTTCAACTGCAAATTGAAATGTTGAAATGAGTGCATCCTTCTGCAACGCGTTTCCTGTTCAAAAACATTTAGCATGCATACAATTGAATAGAATATAATGTATCAGCGTTCTCTTGTAATTAAACGTATTTAAAGAGCAGCGCTTGTAGACATGTCTTTAATGTATTGCCTGTCCATTAAGATTTCAAAGTTCATAAAGTGGAGCTGTAATAGCACTATTTAGTGGAAATAATTCAATGCATGTCTTTCCCAATACAATGTATTACCAAAGTTGTTCTTGTGGATACTGTTATGGCTTTACACTTAATGATATAGTGACAATTATTATCTGTAGCTTTTTGGTTAAAAATAAATCTGCCTTGCATGTCAGACTGCCACTAGGCCTCTTCGTATCTCAAGAAGCGACGGTTAACTTCCTTTTTCCGGGCGAGATGATTCATATCCTCTTGCCCACGAAACCACACAGTGCAAATCTGAAGCACAGATCATCTTCTCATATTGAGCTTTCCCCAACGTAAGTTGTTGGTCAAATGGTGCAATGATAATAATGCAAAGGGCTCTTGGAGATCATGCTGGGTCATACCAAATTGAGGACGTGGAGCGAGTCGAGCAAAAGCTTTGAGGAAGTGTTGCACTAAGAGCTGATGCAATGCAGAGGAAGCCAGAAACAACAGAAATAGGTGGGGTAAGAGTACAACAGCTAAACATTAGATAAGCTACAGAATAGCCAACTTGTAACAAGCTTATAATACAAAAAGGTTAGCCAAAGAGTCATTTAACAAAGATAACAGTGAAGTGGGTGTCTATAGCAGAAAGAAACAAAACATTACTCCATCCCAGGAAGAACAAGAACAAATAGGAAGCTTTAAAAATAGCCGGTGAGAAATCCCTGCCGGCACTAGCAGGAAGCTGCCAGTGAATGGGATAGCCAAGGTGCCAGCGGAAAGGTCAGGGCTTATTCCCAGATTCGGGTCTGCCTCCCAGGGCAACCGCCGAGGAGGGGGTGACGTACCCTCCACAATGAAGAAATACAGCTGTATAATGGCTCCCTTCAAGGATGGAAACAGCCTTATACAGGTGGTTTTAAAGCATCCTAATTCAACCATTTGAGTGCTTGAAAGGCAGGTGAAAAATAAAAGATGCATGAGCTTTATAAGTACTTTAACATTTCCCGGAATTGAAGCCCCTTGTTTCTGGGAAGATCTGCTACTGAAGGCCGCTGTTTTAGCGAAGGGAGGTTATGTCCTGGCTGAGGAGGACCACACAATGCGAGAAAGAAGTGGTCTGTGTAGAGGAGGGGGGCCGGCTAGCATCCCTGCACATATTCCCCTGTGACACTGAGCTAAAACAGAACAGGCCACATCTCCATGGTCGGCTTAGAAAGGTCCATTCACAAGGCGTAGGAAAAATGCATTTAGAAAATACTTAACTGTGTTTTGGTCTCCACAATACTACATTAATGGATACAACAAATCAATTGTAGCCTTAGAACCAGTATCCAGGTCAGTATTTGTCACGAAGCACACAAAACAGGGGCGCATAGCTTCCCTATCTAAATATGAGTGAATAGTGATTTATTATGCAACATTTTTAAGTTCAGGCCTGTGGTTTTTGACCCTTGCACTCGTTACGGAGCTGTAACGATCAGGGAAGTATCTTCAAAGAAAAAGCTACGCGATTAATGTTTAGAAGTTCCCATCAGCAAAAACACGTCGGTTTGCTATCCTGGCTCCAAAATGGTGGAATGAGCTCCCCATTGACATCAGGACAGCAGAAAGCTTACACATCTTCCGGCGCAGACTGAAAACTCATCTCTTTCGACTCCACCTCGAGCAATACAATTACTAACAAAGAACTTATATACTAACAAAGGACTGGCTTATCTAAAGCCAGTTGAGTAGCACTTGAAATGTTTTGTCTCTATAAAACCTGATGTACTTATATGATTCTGTTTCCTTCAAGTTTGTATCTTCTTGGTCGAATACACTTATTGTAAGTCGCTTTGGATAAAATCGTCAGCTAAATGCAATGTAATATAAAAGTTATTTTAAAGCTACTAGTTGGGCCCACTCAGGATGAACCAGGCTAAACCATCAACATATAAACTGCAACATTAGAACCTGTCCCCTCTGCAAGGCTTCAAATTCGCAGGTTGAGACAAAGCACCCGAAAAAGCAGGACAAGGTAAGTGTTACCTAAATTCCATAAAAGGAGAGAACATATAGCCTCCAGGCCATAATCCCCCACACAGTAAGGAAAAAGAGTGTGATCTATTTGAGAAATCACTTATCAGCCATTCAGCTGAGCACACAGCTTTACTATCACACAACAGTACATAAAGAGGACAGCCACTTGAAGTGTATTTGATGTCATCTGATGTTACTTAACTATGAAAGCCTTTAAAAAGTCAAAATGGTGGCTGGTTCAAGGTGTGTTAGCCCTTCAAGTCAATTCAAATTAGGAGAGTTTAATAGCAGGAAGTGGCAGAAAAAGTTCCTCATGAGCCACATGACAGTCGAGTCACTCACGTATTTTAAAAGGAGACTAAATTACCCCTTCTGAATAGACACTGTTCATTGCACCCCCTCATTAACGGAGTTATTGTGCACAATTAAATCCGATGGATGGTCGTTACCTAACGGCCAACTCAGATCAGGTTCAACACCCGGAAACGAAAAACTACCGCCGAATAACTCATGCCTTTACAAATAATTAAATGCCTAGAGTTTGACACACTAATAATACCACTGGAATAAAATACATGTAGATTAAAAAGCCCGATTGCAGGAAGAAGTTATTTGATAAATTCCTCCTTCATTGGAGTAACGTTAAGTTGCTACATACTTAGTAAGTGCCGCAAAACTTGGAAAGTAGTCCAAAGCCCCAAGGAAAAACATGCTTAACGTCCAGAGAGTTATTAGGTCACCCACAATTAGATTTGTGTAAAGAGTTAAGAAAGTGTTTGGTCCACTCTTACCGTTATACCGCCGGTAAGTCTGTCTCCTGAATGCTGCTGAGAGGGAGCGGAGTGAAGCGGCGGAGAAAACCTGCGCCAAAGGCCGCTGACAGGAGACACTACAACCGGTTTAGTCCCTTCAAAATAAAAGCTGTTTCACAATCTCTTTTAAGGCAGTGTCAGTATAAAATAATTCAAATGCTTTGTTGTCATATGCACAGTAGCTCCAGACAGTGTAGATATGGCAATGAAAAACTCGAGTCCCGAGCTCCTCCAACAATGCAACATAATATGGGACATAAAACAAAAATAAATGGTGCAAGAAGAAACAAAGTAGAATAGATTAGATTAAAATGATTATGTTGCGAGACCAATGTGCAAGTAACGCAGATTAAGTTAACTATATCAATATCAGAACAATTAATAAATACAATGAGCTAAATAATGCAGAGCATGTTGTAAGTGGCCAACTAATGTAGATGTTCTTTTAAATCAAGCAATCAATCAATGTGTATATATATAGCCCAATATCGCAAATGTTAAATTTATTTCAGTGGAATTTACAGTTTGTACTATCTTTTCGGATTTTTGCTTATGCAACAAGCTATTTAAGATAAACAAATTGATCAGAATTGTATTAGTTATCAAGCCAAAGACCCCTTTTTACTCTTACAAAGATGTTGAACCGTACACATTTTTTGTACAGGCCAATAAACTGGGCATATATTTGCTGTAACATTTTTGTGAATATACAATTACAATTATATGTATTTGTAAAATGAAAACTACTTATTTGTTTTGTTTTCCGGGAACAAAAAAGACAAGATTAGCCACTGGCTTTAATGATGAAAACCAACCCGGAAACAGTATTTGTTCAATTGAGACTTTTCAGTTTTTCAAAACGCTTCCGGGAAATATTGTCCCGACGACACGCGTGGGCATGCAGCGCTGTGCTGCATTCACAGACATGCAACACTTTGTTCACTCCCAGTTTATGCCTCCCTGCTTAAGCGGCATCCCCTCGTAGCCTCCCTTCAAGCCAATGAAACAGTTATTCATCCAGGAGGCAGTAATCGCATTGATTTCGTATTAAGGAAACTTCAAAAACCTATAGGCTCCATGACTCAACTGTGGACAGCATTTGGATACAGAGCGACATCTAGTGGCCTTTTTGTGGAAACATTTTTGCAGCAGTGAGTATTTTTGTGATAAATGCCCAGCTTTGACAGTTCCCCTTCTAGCCAATGTACGAATGTTACCTCTAGAATTTTCCCATATTTTCCATTGGTCTAGCAACTACAATGTGTCTTCAAAGGGCTTTTCTGAAGTGGTTTCTACGATAGCTTTGTGGATGAATTACATGTGTTATTTCCAAATTTCAGTCATTCTATTTCAAGAAAAAGCTGCAAGTGTATTGATTTGAGTAAAATGTCAAGTCATTAGTGTGCTGCAAAGACATAACCATAAAGAAATTGCAGCAAACACACTAAATTGGCTTATTCCATATATATTGGAATAAGCCAATCAAATTGAAAGACTGCCTAAGAGAATCCAAAGCTTGAAATTATGCACCTTGATATAATTGGAAATCACTTTTACTAATTCAGGCTTCATACTGTTGAAATACAAGGTACATGGACAAACGGCCACAAGAACATTGAAACAGAAACAGTATTTGGTTAATATGCACTGTAGGTTTTATTACAAGTGTCATTAACTACAGGGTAGAGAAAAAAAAAACTGGGCGAACCCAATCCACATGAACCTACAGACAAAACCATTTTTCATCAGAAAAAAGAAATACTGGTAAAAAACACGGAGCATTTAAAAGAGGAGGTTGGAACAATAATTTTCACACCAGAAACAACCATGTGTAAAATAATCTGCACATTTGCAACAACCACCCTTCTGTGCAGAGGGGAAGGACAACAATCCATAGGAGTCATATTGCTTAGCTGGTGTCCATCTGAGAAAACAAAAAGGAGGATAATTAGACAGCTGCAAGATGCAATTTGTCAATTGTTGTCAGGTATATTGTTTGACAGCTGAACGTACCCTGGCATTGTAGGCGTCTAACTGGGCGTCAAGCTCCTCTGCTGACAGCTGCTGCTTGGCAGTACCTCCGCGTCCCCCCCGACCTCTTCCTCCACCGCCAGCACCACGTCCGCCTCGGCCTCTCTGCACACCTCTGAAGCCAGCTCCACGATTTCTGTTCATGCCAACCCCACCACCTCTGTTCAGACTGAAAACGAGAGAGCCCATTAAACATCCTGTCCACAATGTTTGAGTGCTGCTTGCAAAAACCTGGCTACACTTACCCCTGCATAGGTCGCCTCTGTTGGTCAATCTGTGATGTGACGAGCTGTATGTTCATAGGCCGCCCTAGAGAGCAAAAGAAGACATGAAGGTCACAATTTAGGCAGGGAAGTAGTATTGAATTATTCACGTAATCTGCCAGCCAGATAATGCCCTTCAATATATTTTGTAGGCATAATTCAATACAGATGAAACAAGATTTGAGGCATACCGTCAAGTGGGATGCCGTTGTACTGTTTCATGGCCTTCAGGGCATCTGCTCTCCTTTCAAAGTGGACATCTGCGGTTCCCAGGCTTCTTCCCGATCTGTCGTAATGAACTGCTGCCTTTTTTAGGGTCCCAAATTCAGCAAAGAGTTCCTGAAACAAATAATAAAATAAGAGTCATTGATTAGCAATTCCTTTACCCCCACTTTGTAATTAACTCCAAATGGAAAACATGCTTCATTAAAGTACCTGAATGTCTGCATCCGACACGCCAAAGTCGAGATTGGAGACTAGGAGCTTCCCCCCGGTTTCAACGCCGCCTCCTCCGCCACCTCCAGCGGGGCCGCTGAAGCCACTGAAGCCGTTGTCAAACATGTCATGCTGCCACTTTTCCGGAAGCTGTTTTGGCTGCAACAGATGAAAGAGAACGAACCTGCTGACTTCAGGATCCCCTTGCCTCTGTCAATCACAGAGTCCACACGGCTGGGTGTTGGGGCAAGCATGGGCTCCACTTCCAACATGGCCAGGGTGCTCAGTTCCCAAGAGGATCCCCAAAATGTTCCCTGCCCACCCCATCACAACTAGCAAGTGTATCCAGTATTGACAGGAAGACATATATAGGACAAACAACTTATATGATACTACAGGTATACAATTTTAACAGTTTTAGTGAACAAAATGTACTCAATGACTACGCCAAAATTGAGCAATATTTATCATCCCAAACACTTTACTAACAGTATCTTGCCCACCCCGGCTATCTACCAACATTGCCCATTGTTCTTGCCATCTGTGCCTCCACCAAATGCTCTCCAGACAAGATCCTCGGGTACAAAGGGGGTTGCCATCTGAAGCAGTGTTGCCTCCAGCGCTGAACTGTGTTTCCTGGATCGGCCAAAAGTTCTCTACCAAGCCACGAAAAGGGCTTTCATGAAGGGTAATTGTCCATAAGATGAGTGGATGAGGAAAAACAACTAAATACGGGCCAGCTATGTGAGCGTGGATTATCTGAGCGTCCATTTTGAGACCACGCCATTTTGATTGGGGCTTTTCTAGGCATGTCTAAATACTCATTCACACTTAAGGAGTGAACGTTTGCCTAATGTGAACACTAAAAGGGGGGGTTGAAGTCCACTGATCCATCCACAACAGCAGCCACCCTGGTTGAAAGCCACCAAACAGGCCTTGTTGTGTAAGCAGCCGCTCCCGAACAAAAGGCCGCCTGTCGCTGCACTGGGAAAAGACAAAAACTATGCTCCCAAAGTGGTGGAAAAATCATGTGGGTGGGTGGATTTTCTCGATGAAGTAGTTTCCTTTTAGCATCATTGTGACACTTGGTGTGGAAAGCCGTTATTGGCCGTTGACTATCTTTAATTAAGGTGCCGGATTCAAAATGGCGTTGTCGAGGCCTTCACGATCCAACTTTAGCTAGTTAGCCGATAGCCGCTCTCTCCAATGGGACTTTTCTTGAAAAATGACGTAACACATATAAGTTGTGGGAGAAGGCCAAGGGACACACTATGTATACAACTTCCAATTAAGCTTAACCGCAAACAACTGAGCTCCGTCGAAGGGAGCTCGGCGGTTATGGCGAACATTGTGTTCGCTTGGCTAGCAAGCTGGCTATGGGGTTAGCTTGCAAGCCTATCGAAGAACAGAAGTTAACCAGGCATTTTCAGGATTGCCGAAGGTTTCTCCTTTTTTGCCCATTCCGCTAATTTTCTCATACCCTGTTGTAAGGCGTTGGTCTGCCTCTAGCACGACTCAGGTTCTGTCGACTCCTCGTGGGTCCGGGTCCGCCGCCTCGGCCTGCAAACGCTGCTCCACCGCCGCCTCCTCCTCCTCCAAGCCGCCCAGGGCCTGCTGCCCCTCGGCCGCCGCCAGAGCCTCCGCGGCCTCGGCCTCTTCCACCCCGGCCTCCACCTCTCTGCTGCCTGTTCTGCTTGATAATGTCGTCTAATGACATATCCATTTTATCAGCCATTATGCTGCCCCAATAAAGCTAAACTGTTAACGAAATATAAAAAATACGCCCTAGACTGGATTGGTAAGTCTCCTTGTTCCTTCACAGCTCAACTGTCTCTGATAAGAAAACAAAGCACTGGCGTTGGTCTGTTTATAGAGGGGGTGGGCAGTGCGTCCTGCACGTAAATACAACGTCATCACGTAAAACACGTGACCAAGACAGCCGCATAACAGCTTTCTAAAAGGTACTGTTCAATTAGAATTAATCAACATGAATGACTGGAGATAGATTTCGTTTTTCTTTACAGATTCAAATCAGAGCTCAAACTATTTGTCGAGTAATTGATTAGTTGATAGACAGTTAATCAATTTACAACCACTTTGATCATCAATTTATAAAAAATACATTTTTAAAGATAAAAATGCCAAAAAGATCTGACCCCGGCCTCTTGAATATGTTATGGTTTTATTAGCCTTATATGACTTAGACAACTAAGATATATTTGGTTCTAAGAAATGGTTTACTATTTTCTATTACTAAATGATTGAACAAGAAAATAAGTGATCATTGGCAGCCTTTGTAAACATCACTATATCCAGGATTTAGCACAATTGATTCTCCCAATCTACTGGCATTATGATATTCCTCCCAGTATAAGATTCAGGGTAGGTTTTACTTAGTTTCCTTTTTTCATTGTAAATATTTATGTAACACAAGCAGGGGTACTGTAAAAGTCCTTTATTCAACATTTTGTTTCAAGGCTTAGGGGATGGGGTTCAACCAAGGGCAGCATACTTGGGGAGGTCTCTACTTAGTAAAGTCCATTTGGGGGAAATAACATTTATAATAAAAACATTGGCCTTCTACATTGCATTTGGCTTCCAAAACTTGCCCACAAATGGTATATCCAATGTGACCATTTGACTACTTCTACAATTTACTAAACTATCTCCCAAAACGAACCAAAAAAAAGAAAAGAAGTCAGCCCTTTCGTATTTTTCCTCCAAAGTCGTATAAGTAGCAGTATTAAAGAAAACAAGGTTTTGTATTTAAGACTGCAGTCATTTGTGTCCTGTGGAGAATGTCGACAGTTTGCACCTCAGCATCAGATGTCAGCAGATTTTGATAAAAGTTTGCATCAGTCCCATCCACATAAAGAATGTACATATCAAGATTTTGTCACTTGAAAAAAACCACGAACCGAGAGGCGAAATTATTTGAGCTCCCTGGAAACCGGTTCTTTTCTTCGTGGTCAGGTGTAGCGGGCAAAGAAAAAGACGGGGGCTGCTGTGGTCCAGAGTTGAGAGATGAGATTGGCATTCTGTGCTAGACTGGCCAACAGGGCTGACTTTCTGGCTGATGGAGGAAAAGTTCTCGAGGAAAATGGGTGGAAAGAAGTGACTGGACCGCCATGGAAAAGACTAGGACTTCTTGGAGTCCTGTGTGTTACGTTTCTTAAGGTCGCTCAGGTCCACTGGCGTGAAAGCTGCAAGAGCAGACAGAAACAAATTGTTAACTGACCTGTGTCTGAGTAATGTTATCCTTTAATAAAATACATTTCACGTCACTACTAAGTTACACTGTTACTGATGGGAAAATACTGAATGAGCTCATTGAAAGATACAGAAGTGCGCGTGTGAACTGAGGTCCAGGCATATGACAATGTATATGAACAGATGTTAACCCTCAATGGAGATAAGCGTGATACGCTGTTACAGGCATGTGATAAGTATGTGACAAGCATGATCATCACTGACGTGGGCCTGAGCTATCTTGCACAAAGCATAGAAAACTGCTTTAAACCAGTATTCTTCAACCTTGTGTCTGTAAAATGCTCTCTCTCGTATATAAGTGAGTGGTAGAAGCTGTTCGGGGAACTAGTTGAACATATGTCTGTATGGAACTACTTTTTCCATTCTTGCAAGAAATAAAGTGTAACCTCATTATTGATTCCCAAGCCGGTGCCTATTGAGATGTTTTCTAACAGTTACTTACAATGTAGGTTAGGATTTGGGTTCTTTTCCACATACTCCTGTGGTCCACGGTCATTACGTTCGCTATTTTGTGTTGATCTGATGTCTCGGAGCACACACTGCCAGGCTGTGAAGGAGTAGAGTCAACAATACATTTAGGAAATGTTATCCTACCCTGCAGACTTGTAAGTAATGACAGGATAAGAAAGACTGAAGGTTAATAAGACGTTGGACTGAATAAAAGATTATGTAATTATTATGTATGTGATTTGTAACTTGAAAACTCATTCTAAGAGTGCCTAAATGTCAGTTCTAAGAGTGGGCAAATTAAAATTGGCTGATTTAGGCACTAGTTCTACTTTTTACAATGATTGTTGAAGTGACCAGCAATTTATGTATGGTCTCTGGGTATAAACACTACCCTGTCCAAGCACTTAGACCAACCTGTTTTCCTGTGAGTGCATCACTTTTTTATATCTTGGGCATGTGCATGAGGTCTGGTAAGCAAGCGTGCACATACATACGACATCATTTTATAATATTAAACTAATCCACATGTTTATTTTCAATGGATTTCAAGGATATATACAATGGGATTTTACTGTTTCTTGCCAAATGTAATTGGCGTGACACAATCAAAACAGTAATGGGATTTGGGAGAGAACACGAGAAAACTCCACGGGGAACCTTTGAAATCCACACGATAAAAAAGGTGTGGTTTTTTCTGCATCGCAAACAATTTAAACACATGAATCAAGGAGTATCAGTATCAGTGTTGAGGGTGAGAGGGGGTTAGGGTCGTGACCTCCTGCATTGATGAGGGAAAGCGGTGTTGTAATGCCATTGGTTTTTATTGTGTCCGCCCGTTCCATTGGACACATAACCTGTTTTGAAAAATGCTGACATTGTTCTTATGGACTTCAGTTTACCTGCTAATTCTTATGAAAGTGTTTACATGTGAGATGAACAAAATAATAAGGAGTGTGTAGCAACCTGAGTTGACCATCACTATTCACAGAATCTAAGCACACATTATAGTTAGATTGTTTCAACTGGCCTTTATTGAGCTCTTTACACATTGCATTAGTTTACTTATTAGTTATGATGGATCTAATATTCAGTTACTTATTCAAATCAATTATTATACGTCAATGTAAGAATGCATCCAGTCAACATGTCGGTGTGTCCCTGGGCAAGACACTTCACCCCAAATTGCTCCTGTGGGGATTGTCCACAGTATTGAATGTATGTAAGTCGCTTTGGATAAAAGCGTCTAACAAGTGACATGTAATGTAAGAATGCATACTTACTATCATGTATAAAGCGCACATTTTCCTCATGTGCTGGGGTGAAAAGCTCCCCAGTGTTAGTAGGGGATCGGGGGCTCGAGGTCCGCTTGTAACTATTCACCATCCTGGGAGCAGATGAGCTTCACAAACATACAACAAATTAAAAATATCAGCATTAATAAATCAAATGAGTCTTTAATTGTTTAACTCTGTGTTGTTAAATTAAACATCAGTATAATTTACTTCCGCATCTCAAATCTGAAGCACAAAATATACACACATTTATTTTTAACACATTTAAATGACCACTATCAACACTGGTCTATTTGTATCTGAGCACTATAACACACCTGGTCATTCTGTTTGCAGTCTGTACTCGCTCCACGCTCCTCTATGGTGAGTGGATTTGAAGAATAAAAGATCAGAAGTCTGCAGCTGAGATCTAAAAACAGTGTCAAGTATTACATCTCCACATGAGGGTCAGAAAATAACAAATACCTGCTTTATTGCATAGGAAACAAAGATGACATGATTACGGTCTATACACTTGTTAACAGAATATATGATATCACAGCATTTTGGCCATGTAGGTATGATTGAACTCCTTATTTTTATTCCCACTCACACAGAAACAAATCTTTACAATTTGTGCCGTAAAGCGTGAAACATGATTCCTCAGAATGTAGCAGGAGCTCCTTCATTTACATCCCGCAACAAAGTATATTTTGCATGATTATACAGCTGACTCGTGATTATTACTGAAAGTATATTGTGTTATAATTGTGTTGTATCGTTAAATAGTCTGTGTGACTGATTCATATCATTTACCACAATGTATAAACACAGGTGTGTATTTAAATAAAGACCTCAAAAGTATTATTAACAGTACATTAGTGACACTGCTGGTTAGTCAACAGATGCATCTTCAAGCTACCTACTAGTCAACACCAATACATATAATCTAAAGAGATCTGATAAGTAATATTAGTAACCATGTGAATTGTGTCAACGTTTTTAACGTGAACTCATGTTTATATAGACATGGTTTGCTGTGTGTCTGTAAATGAACACATATGGACGTGAGCAAAGCAAGCGGCTTTTGTTTACGTTTTCACTTATGTTGTGTTAGCATCAGGATAAAAAGCCAAACCCAACACATTAACCACTGCTCCAATTATTGTGAGCAAGAATGTTTTACGTCGGTTATAATCATTGGGATTCGTGTTCCCTTATAGCTTTGTCCTTAACAGCTTACTGTAGAATTGCTGACACAATACTGTCGGCTAACATTAGCAAGCTAGTTAGCTAGCTAGCCGGACAATTTACATTGTCTTGTCGTAACGTTAGCTTCGATCAGCTAATATTTTGCTGTACCGAAATATGTATGAGAAAAACACGTTGCGTAGATATAACAACCCCCAATATGTAGATTAAATGACACACTGTTAATATGTTCAACAAACCTTTTTTTATAACCCTTCCTTTCGTTTTCTTTATTCAGAGAGTGTGTACGCCGTTAGACCTGGCTAAAACGTTGCCAATGCCAACCAATCATTTCCGGGAAAAGACCAAGGAACACGGAAGTGAAAGCGTTCTCACAATTACAAGTAATACATAATATACAATTAATGTTTGACAGTCTCTCTCTTTCGGTTGAGGTATTTCTTCGAAAAAGGCTTGTGCACACTAGCCATTTTTCTTTAAAAAAAAACTACTACATTCATTTCAGGATGCCAGGAATATCATGATATTAATGTGTTGTTATTATTAAGTGTTTAGGCAACAGCAGCAGCAGCAGCAGCAGCACTGATTGGTTTGTTGTCAACATTTGTATTAACACTTTTAATGCTTTTATTGCCTCTGTTGATTTTGTGAAATGTTTTAAGGATAGGTATAGATTGTGAGGATACGGAATAGGATTAGGGCCTCATGAGAAAAAACATTTGGGATGTGAACAAAATAAAAAATGATGTTGAGTTCTGACTTTAATCTCAGAACTCACATTTATTTTTTAAACTTTTGGTCAAAAAAATCCAGTGTGGCCCTTATTTTCTTCCGTATGAGGAAAATAAATATTATAGGAATGGGTTTTTAAAGTTTTTTGAATTGTATGATGTTCTTGTTGCTATTGTTTTTAGGAATTCTGTGACTAACAATGTTTCACACACATAGGAGGGCTGAACAAATACATGGTGGTTGCAATCCTGGTGTGTGCTCTCATAAACGATACAACAGTCACATATATAAAAGATTTCTTTATTTATGAAAATGTACAAAAATAATAAGACTTTCATTGCTGACATTCATATTTCTACTACAGAAAACAATAACAATGCATCAGGAAAAATACTGCAGCAGTAAAAGTGCTTATACAGCATAAACTTGATGTGTATTTATTTATTTATTTATGACCATCAAGTACCGATTATCAATTTATCTGATCCTCTCTCTGCCCAGCAGTGAGGATACATAACTCCATCGGCCCATCTTCTGTGTTTTCAAGTCAATATGCAATAAAAGAATAGTTTGGAAACATACAGTCTTTGGAGTGCAACCAGCTACTTAAAGAGTAACACGTACACAATTGATAGAATACTAAAACTGATTAATGTAATTCAAGAAACAATATTATATATGCTTGAGCTGAAAATGAAAAAAGGCAATTATTGCAGATTAACATTTGCAGCACTGGCATTATAACAAATACACACAAAAAAAATAAAAAAAATAAACCAGCATAAATACAAATGCAGCCCAATCAATTATTGCTTTAAGGCTGCAATTACAAACAAAAACAAAGCGGGATCACTTTATTTCTTTTCAGGATCAGAAACTCTGGCTATGTTCTTCCACCCTGTTGTCAGTCTGTTTGGTATTGCACTTGGTTTTGAAGCTCTCTCTTGGGTCCATGATTTTGTACCAAATCACACACAGCCCGTCTCAAACAGTTTGACCAGCTCTTTGCAGTCTGGGTCGATGAGGTCCGCTGGCTTCTCTCCGTTTTCGTTCTCCGCCACTGTGCTGGCTCCCGTCGATAGCAGATATCTGAGGGGAGAATGAAGCAGCTCGTTATTAAATTCAGATGTATTTATATAAAAACATGCAATAGTTTATTATATTGTATACTGCAACAGATGTTCCTCAATGTGTGTGATTTTTCAGTGTTTCACTTTCTCGACTGTCAACTTTCAGTTTCAGTGTTCACTTATAAGTGAAGCTGTATGTATTGAAGATCAGTTATATAATTTACTCGTTTGAATATAATACAAAACAAAACATCTCCCTTATATTTAACATTTATATTCTCCCTATTGAATGCTTCTCCACTCCCTGGGTTATGTGGATTGTTAAGAATGATGTCACCAATTCATTTGTGTGTTATTATTGACAATGTTCAGAGTGAAACTAGTAGCTTAATGGTTATAAAAACAGAAAGGTCATTGCAACCAGGTGACCTCATCTTATATGTCAATATCTTATATTTAATATCTTATATTTAATGTATGAGTATTTCATAGACAATGTGCAATATTTCCCTGTGGTATCTGTTCAATACTCAAATTAAAGACATACGTTTTGTATTCGTATTTAATAATCAAACTTCCCTTTGCTTTGCTCACACACTCTGACTAGCGCACAAGACAATAGTTGCATAAGCTACTGTAACTCATTTTCTACTATTTACTGACAATTGAAAAATCATGAACGATCCCTATATTTGAGAAATCAGCTGCAGATGATGACGTTTTATATTTCTATTCTGTGCTATTATCAGTGTGCTGAAAAAAGGAGAGCATGATCGGTCAAGACTCAAAGGTTAAAAGGTCACCTGGCAATTTCCGGGTAGCCGTCACTGCAGGCCATGTGAAGTGGCGTCCAGCCGTCTTCGTCTCTCTGATGAACATCGGCGCCATATTTAACCAACAGCTTCACCACCTCCAGGCTTCCAGTTAGCACGGCTTCGTGAATTGCTGCCATACCTGTACAATGAGCTAAGTCAGTCCTGTGCAGCAGTTCAAGTCAGTTATTAACATATTAACACTTTAAAAACCTCGATCCTGATTGGCTGGCACTAATTCTCAAATCAAAGTTCCAAATTGTGTGAAAATGTGATACAAATTAAAAGTTGTGGAGACTTACCGGAGTGGAAGATTGTATCCACACGGACCTTCCTGGCTCTCATGAACCGCCCAATTTGCTCCATATCTCCTCGCCTTACAATATCCTGGAAGATGATGTCATTGGGGAAGTGTACAGTTTTCTTTGCAGGTGCGACGGGTATCACAGGTTTTTCCTGTGCTTGCGTGCGCTGTGTTGAACTGTACCGTGCCCCTTTGCTGTAGGAGGGGGTGTACGTCGCTGCCGACTTGTAAGTGGACGTGTATAGTGATGGGGTGTATTTGGTGCTGCTGTACTGTGTTGGGGTGTACTTTGCTGTTGAGGTATATGCTGATGTGTAGTTGGGTGTAGTTGATGTGTAATGTGTGGGAGTGTGATAGGTAGGTGTGTATGACGGCGTGTACTGTGACGTCCCTGTGTACGACGGTACATGGTAGTTGTACTTCATCCCTGCGATGGTTGCGGCCTCCCCCTTTGCTGTCGGCCCAGGAAGAGGAAAGTGAGATATCCAAAGAGAACGTACCAATCCAATTAAAATCCTTTCGCTCTGTGTCCTTTTTGTCCTTTCCTCACTTGTATCTGTTATCCCTTTCGTTCCCAGCTGGAGTATCTCCTGCTGCAGAATACACGCTTCACAAATCCTTTGCTTCACTATGATCCAATCTTTTAGCTGGTTTGGTCCTCGTTTTCTTGCCCTCTGTGACTTTCTCCCATCTGTATACGAATATGTTTTGCACAGTGTGTTTGCTCTTGCACAGAACCTTTGTCTGATGGTGAACATGGGAGAGGGTCCCTATATACCCTCTGTAGGGCTATTTTAGGACCTGATATCCAGTGACTTCAGCTTACAAATGAGTGGACCTTGTCCGGCTCCTCCCTCTGACACTGCGCTCCCACTCCTCATAAAAGATGTTTACAACCCAAATGTTCCCTGCTTGAGAACTTCCCACAAAAACATCCCAAAAACTTTGATTGATATCAGAGCAAAAATATCTACAGTAAAGGGAAACTATTCCTCACATGCACAGCAGGCTTCTTTATTTTGGGTTACTAGATATTGTTATGCACCAATTTTCTGTGAATCACGTTGTTTTTGCTTCTATTAATGACAGAGGTATTACAGTACAAATAAACAACAGCACATGATTACATGTTGTTGATCTGCTTACTGCATAGTTGATGGTGCAATATAACCTCAGTTAGCCCCGAGACATTCAGGATTGATTAGAAAGCATATACATTCGTAAGATCATTAGGTAGTGTTTCTAAACGGTTCTCCTCATGTGTCCCATTGACCCGTAGGCTCGTCATGTGAGACTTCGTGCTTGCCCTTTACATCATAACCAGATACACCAATACAACTCACCCACTGAGGAGGTCATGTGTGGGAGTGTCGTCATGCCAAACTCAGGCCCTAAATGTAACCTCTCCTTTTAAATGCTGCTGAAAAGTCACATGGTTGCAAGAAATATAGCTATTTACAACACTAAACTTTCGCTTTCCTAAATGGGTCTGACGCTTATACTGCAAAATTGTTAATTTATTATAAACAGAATGCTATAATCTCCACTTTCATTACATTTGGTACATTTTATTACTCAAATTGTACGTGTGAATGGTGCTGTAAAACTGTGTGCAGCTGCCCCCACACAGACTTCCATGATGGGAACAGCTGGTTATAACTGGTTCACTAAACCTTTGGAAGAAGACGTGGGCATTTCACAGATGCTGCCAATGTTACAGACGAAATGCCGTGGCTGCCAATCCAAGGTTTTGGTTTCTCACCATAGCTCCAACCACTTAAAATATGACTGTGCTCCAGAACTTGATCTCCCCGGTTGAACTGTTTGGTTTGTATTCCATTGTAATTCGTATTGTTAAAGCATCTGTTCGCCCATATTTGTAGAAGGCCTTAATGTTGATTTGATCAGTAGTTGGAAAGTTTATATTGCAAGCCTTATGGTCGATGTATTTATTTTTTCGAAAAGTTCTGTTCCAAGCTCTTCTCTCTTTCGGCTAAGAGTGTGTTTCCTGCTGAAGGATTCATAAAGATGGCAAGTAAGAATTGATGGTCTTAATGTCCTGCGCCGCCACATCATCTTGTACATGTTAACTGTGTCGGAAAGGGAGTACATCCTCTGTCTTTAGACACATCCTCTTTGCTTACTTTACACAAGTACTGCCTCTTAAAGAGTTGTACAACATTATATCCTTTAACTTCAATGTCATGAGTGTTCAGGTATTTCGTTTCAATACATTTTCATATTTTTACAGTTGCCCCATTATGCTCATTTTCCATGCTTCAATGTTCAAGAAGTGGTTTATTGTTCTCATATTGCCTCCTATAATGCCTACCTCTTTTCACCCGGTCTGAAACCAGAGCCCACCGCAGAGAAACTCCCTCTGGATGGGATTTTAGACTTAGCAGACCATGTACATGCACAAAACTTATATATTTTTTTTATGTAGCCTTTATTTATACAGGTGTACAATCTCATTGAGATACAAGCTCTCATTTTCAAGAGAGACCTGTCAGTGGTAACACTACCACACAAAGATACAGACAGACAGGACACTGAACACAGACGCAACACTAAAATACAACATCGTAAAAAAAGTAGTCATTGAAATCCATATACAGTAGTCAGATACAGCAGGTGCAAACACCCACAGATGAATTCTCCAGCTTTTTTATATAACACACTACAGGAAAGGGACAACCCAGAAAGCACAATAGTGCCTCTTTAACAACGCCGCTGTACAGCAATTGTATGCCATACAAACCTGAAGAAAACTTTGTTTTTAAGTTGAGAACACAAGTTATTAACTGCACATGCCCGTTAAGACAGTTTTGTAGCATATTTTCAGGTCATGTGACTCAGACTATCCCAGCTGGAGTTTATTAGTTGATTTCTCCTATGGCAAGAGTGGATCCCGTCTCTAAATACCAACACAAATTAATTATTCATCACCTCCACACATTACTGGTTTCTAAACAGGGGGTGCAGGGGACTGAGGCTTACAGCTAATGTCTGGACAAATTGAAGTGTATTTGAATGTTCACAGCTCGAGGAAGTGACTTTTAGAAGCAGCTATCAGGTGTCAAAGTCTCTTATATGGTATTGTGGGGGTGCAGGGGCGTCCCTGAGCCCTGGCGGTGCTCCCTTCATGTCTCTCCACGAGACTCCTCACCAGAAGCAACGAGAACCTCAGCATGTGGAAAATGTTTGTTTGTATCGACCCGCTGTCAGGCCTGCTCTTGGGCAAATGCCAGAGCGGGTTACAACTTCTTGCTATACATAGTTCCAGGCTGTTATGATCTGTCAAATTACCAAGAAGTCAGAGTTGAAAACACTCAGGTGTATGGAACTTGGCCAAAGACAATGTTAGCAACAACAATCTTTGACAGTAAACGGAGAAAGTCACATGTCTGCGTGGTGTCAACAGCTCCTTCAATGTAACGTTTGGTTGGTCAATATTGTCCCACGTCAGCTGTATATCTGCACAAAGATATACATCCACCATCAATACCAACATAACCTTTTAAAGCAAACAAAGACATATCTTACCAAATAAAAGAGACAGGCGAGTATTAACATGTGTATAATTCATTTGTTAATTTGAGTTATTTGTTAGCTTAATGAAGCTTATTTCATATATTTTAAGTGTCTTTCTCTCTGTTTTAATGTTTAATTTATTCATAAGTCTGTTAGGATTTCATTTCATTATTGTATCTGTTTAGCTTGCCAATTATTTGTATATCTTTATTTAATTGTTTATCGGTATCGTCTTGCTATGTTTTGGACCCTTGTTAAACTAGAGGCATATCCATGCATGTTTTAAGGGGGTCACTAAATACAAATAAACAATATAGAATATAAGCTGCATGTAATGCTTTAAAAGGACCGTGTGTCTGTGGTGTCAAGCTCAGGGAGGCAACAATCCCCTTCCCATCTATTGGCTGTTCAGGGCTCGAGTGTGGCAAGAGGGTTAGACCGTATATACAAACAAGTCCAAGTGTGTATTTCTCAGTTTATAAAATGTATATCATATTTAATCAGGTTATCAATTTAGCAATGTATTTCAATTGTGTTGCACAGTTCTCTTCAAACAGCAAGGACTTACAATCCTCTGCTATTTCTGTTTGCCTAAAATGACATATTTTGAGACCAAAAAGTGCACGAATCAGCTTGTAAAATAACCACCGGCTGTTAATTTGTAATGGCAGAATGTAAACTCCCCACATGCTTATTAAAAACCCACATTCCCTAAAAATAAAGTGAAAAATGCAGAGGACATGACCCCAGTGTCGTTATTGCTGCAGCCTGTGTGTGCCAAGCTTTTTGTATCAATACTGGTGTAAGTAAAAAAAAACATAATTGAAATGTGTGATAATGGATCTCATCTTACATAAACACTGATCTTGTTGTCTCTTTGCTGCTGCTTAAAAAGCTGCTTTATATGCACAGATGTGGTTAACACATGAATAAAATATAAATAGCTCTGCAAAACCTAAACTTGCCTGAATATAATTTGCTTGAATCGCCTGCTTCAAACAGATGTGCGTCATGTGAATTGTTCTCTGGCCTTGAACATGTTTTTCCAGTATTTTAGCAAAAACAATTAAGACTAAAACTAATAATGAAAGATTAACAATACAATACAATACATATTTAAAAAAAAAAAAAAACTAAATATTTATCTTTGTGCTCTGCTCTAACATGAAGATTAAAGTAATAACCTTGAAGATTGTTATTTTAAGTCAATGTCGGTTGAGTCTATTGCCAAATGAGGTAAACAACAGTGATCAGCCCTTAATAAAAAAATTACATCGCATTTGCATTATAACAAACTGTGTCTGTGGCGATATGAACTCGAAAAAGTCCGACCTAAAAACACCGCCTGGATGCCCCTCCCCCAAAAAATTATTAAAAACCACCGTCCTGTCTTTGTGTCTCTGCAGTGCAAGTTTAGCTGCTGATAGGAGGGTTTTCATTCACATGCTATTCACAGGCAGATTATCTAGAATGCATCCACTTCAGAAATGATGAACCATGACTCGCCCCGTAGCCACTATTCATAACAAAAGGTTTCACTCTCAAGATCTGTGATTCTGGCCCTGATATTATTTTAATTATGTAGCATTGCGCTAGATTCTTGATGTTTTGGATCAACGTTTGTCAATCAGGTCTTTTTGTTACAGTTTAACCAATTTTAACGAGTATGTGATTTGGTCATTTAATTCTAGCCTGTGGCCTACCAATAACACATTTACCCAAAAACCAATATAGTTTTACAAAGTGTGTGGTAAGTGTAAAAAATAGGCCGGTATTTGACCGAAATACTTTGGTTAATAATAAACCTTCTTAATTGTGTTGCTGCTTTGTTGCATTTTTTCACACTATGCTATATCAAGTTTCCTTTCTGTTATTCTCTCACATGCTTGATGCAGAAATATGTGACAGCAGTCAGTTCTTATGTCACATATAGCATAGGTCTCTACAGTCATGTGAAAGAGGTCAGCTAAATGTGTCTAGCAAGTATATACAAATAGTTTAAGAAAATATTTTTGGAGGGATGCAGCCACTCATGTTTTTTTTTTTTACTATTGGAATCGACACCTAATGAGTAACTTGTGAGCATAGACTTCATGCAGAATGGCTCAACCCATGACTATGATTCGCAGAAAGTGCTTTGCTTGGTTGAATCCTTTAGGTTCAAAGAAAACTAACTCAAATGCTGACACGTTCAACTGATTATCAACACAATCAAGCTGTAAATGTGTGCTTCACTTACGACGGTAACACAGCCAGGTATTCAGGGACACACAGTTCAGGACACATGTAGCCGAAGATAAATGAATGACAACTTTAATAACGACCTGTCACAGAGACTTATCACTGGGCTATACATGCTACAAAAAAGTCAGCTATGCATTCCTCAACACCCAACCGTCTCACGTGATGCAGGTAGGAGGCAGGTTGGTGACTCCATCGCCTAAAAATAAGAGTCGTGAAGCATCCTGTCTGTGTGTAGGCTGCAGTCCTCATAAACACTAAAAAGGTCAGTGTAACCCAAGTCATATGTTTGATTAATCCATATGCATACATTTTAATGTATTTTCCCAGCTTTGTGGGGACACTAAGCAGGCATTTTAAATAGAAGTAAGGCGCATGGTGGACAGAAAAGGCAAACCTCATGCCAGGTTGCTCGAAGTTTATTTTTATCAAAAACACCGCCCGTCATCTTTTCTCAGAAACCAACCCGCTGTCCCTGGCACACGCAGTCCCATGGCTGACAACATTAGCTTGGGTACGTGTCTTACCGGGCAGTGTGTGAACACAGATGGATCACTGTGTGGTAAACAGAGTATTGATCGTCTGGACCATCGATGCCCAGGGAGAGATACTCATTTGGGATTTAAAAAAAATATGATTACGGCATGAGCAGTGCCATGAGGAAATGAGTGAGCATCTAAATCCAGACTGGCGATAAAGAGTGACCTGCAGCTGAAGCTGGTTCCAGTCTGATGACATTTAAACCCTGTTATTTAGTTTCAACATTTAACCTAAAATAGTTATTGGCTGTTATTATATTAAAGGAGAAGAGTTGGGAGTGCATCACACCCCAAATGGCCTTCCCTTTCTGTCTATGACCAATACAGAGTTGTATTAGAACCTGGGAATGAGTCAGCATTTTGCACTTCTGGATCCCTCCTCTCAAAGTCACACTTTTTTTGAATAGGCTTTTCGTTAGATGCTTAAGATTAGGTCTGAGGTTAACACAAGCTTTAGAGATTTTTAAGATTTTTACTATGAATAAATACATAAGTAGATACCCCACTTGTCTAGCTTTTACATTTCTTAAATGAGACTAAAATACGTCATCACAGCAAGGACCAGTCTGGCATTACCTTAGCGGTTATTGCCAAGCTTTTTACCTGTGCAGAAAAAAGAGCATGTAAATATCAGAAAATAAATTTAATCTGTGCCAGAGTTTATTTTGTGCAACCATCCAAAATTCAATGGAAAAATCCCATTGTTTCCCTCCGAAGGAACCAGTGCCATGCTAACTTCCAGATCTTCCAGATCTGCGTAAAGTATATACATATAGATAACTTCTGTCACGTTTGCTTTCAATGAAACAGCAGCTGGGTCATTGCTTGCATGTGGAATACAAGATTAGTGTGCATGATGAACTTACAAAAGGGTGAGTCCCCACAAACAGCCAAGGCCGTATGGGCGAGCCTTCCAAAAGTAAATTGAGCCATTTGCTGTTTAAAAAGAGCCCAACTGCTATCTGCTCCTAAAATACACGGCCCTCGTGGTTTCCATAACTCTGGACTCTTAAGTTGCTGCACCCTCCAGCAGTGTTGTGCTAGTTACTGAAAACCAGTAACTAGTTACCATTACTAGTTACTTCATTTCAAAAGTAACTCAGTTACTTTACTGATTACTTACACCAAAAAGTAATGCGTTACTGTGAAAAGTAACGTTTTAGTTACTTTAAAAAAGGGCTCCCATTATATTAATGCCCTTATAGCCTTCATTTCAGTACTGTTATTGCATTGGAGAATAATACAATCTGTTGATCAACTTGACATGCAATCTGGATAGCATCGATATTAGCTGGCTTTACATTTTTGTATATTCTTTCTCCAGGTAGTTGGAAAAAGTTTTCCGTTTCATATGCCGTGTGCCGCCCGGTGTTCCTGTTTAACTGGTTCCCAGATCAACTGGTTGACAGATGTGGAGGCGTGGCCTTCGACTGAAATACACATTTCGATCGCTTCTTCTGTCGTTTACATAAATCTTTTGGTATAATTGGCTGGATAGGAACACTTTGATGCACATTCAGTACCAGTGTGTGAGGTTGTGGTTACGATGGCGATATCCGGACGCGAACAGCGAGGACTACGAAAAAGAAAAAGTAAGAAAGAGTTGACTGGGGATGTCTGTTCAAAACATTGCGAGCTCCAATAAATCATTTAAACCAGCTATTGTTGGCAGACTTATTACTGAATATCGTTCTTAATGTGATACCAAGTCCATCTGAGACCTGTGTACACCTTCAGACAGCCTCCAAGTGAAGCACACGTTGTTTACTCACAGTTTGAAAGCAGCGTGGAGAAGTCTTCAGCTGTGTTAAGCTGTGATCCGCTCGAATAAATCCTTAAAACCAGCTATTGTTGCCCGACTTATCACTGAATATCGTTCCTAATGTGATACCAAGTCCATCTGAGACATGTGTACACCTTCAGACAGCCTCTCAGTGAAGCGTACGTTGTTTACTCAGAGTTTGAAAGCAGCGTGGAGAAGTTTTCAGCTGTGTTAAACTGTGACCCTCTCAGGTAAACTGTGACCCTCTCAGGTAAACTGGGATCCACCCAGGGGAAAATGGGATCCGCCCAGATTAAACTGTGTTACGACTTCTGTGGCTATCTACCAGCGATCATGTTTAATATGAAAGACACACACACATATACATCCCTTATAAAAACGCCATTCTGCAGCACTCATCCAGATAAGATGTGACTGTTAACTTGTTTTGCAAAGATAGCAGCAGAAATGTTATTGCTGCATGGGATATTAGACTTTAAAATGCTGATGGGTCATTAATGTTGGTCTCGGCAAACAATATTAGGAATCCTCTATTCAAACATAATAATTCAGTGTGCATCGACATGAAAATAACAAAAGCTCATGCTGGACTCAAACCCGAGTCCCAACAGCAAAAGTCACTCCAGCCCTGCGCGTTATGAGTGCGCCACGGATCAACACGATACCACGGTAAAACTAACAGTTATCACAACATAATGTGGGCTCGCAGGCTGATAAACTAGGATATCTGATCTCGGTGGGTCTTAATGAGGCTTGATACAGACCTCAGTCAGTATATTATAATATGTATATTATATGGCTTAAAGTGTACATACATTCGCTCACATTATAAATGATGGTCAGGTTGCATTTTTCTGGAACTTTTTAACAAGGTTAATCTAAAATATTAGTGTGGTGGTTTGCCACGTCGTGTTGATCTATGGCGCACTCATAACGCGCAGGGCTGGAGTGACTTTTGCTGTTGGGACTCGGGTTTGAGTCCAGCATGAGCTTTTGTTATTTTCATGTCGATGCACACTGAATTATTATGTTTGAATAGAGGATTCCTAATATTGTTTGCCGAGACCAACATTAATGACCCATCAGCATTTTAAAGTCTAATATCCCATGCAGCAATGACATTTCTGCTGCTATCTTTGCAAAACGAGTTAACAGTCACATGTTATCTGGATGAGTGCTGCAGAATGGCGTTTTTATAAGGGATGTATGTGTGTGTGTCTTTCATATTAAACATGATCGCTGGTAGATAGCCACAGAAGTCGTAACACAGTTTAACCTGGGCGGATCCCATTTTCCCATGGGCGAATCCCAGTTTACCTGAGAGGGTCACAGTTTACCTGAGAGGGTCACAGTTTAACACAGCTGAAGACTTCTCCACGCTGCTTTCAAACTCTGAGTAAACAACGTACGCTTCACTGGGAGGCTGTCTGAAGGTGTACACATGTCTCAGATGGACTTGGTATCACATTAGGAACGATATTCAGTGATAAGTCGGGCAACAATAGCTGGTTTTAAGGATTTATTCGAGGGGATCACAGTTTAACACAGCTGAAGACTTCTCCACGCTGCTTTCAAACTGTGAGTAAACAACGTGTGCTTCACTTGGAGGCTGTCTGAAGGTGTACACAGGTCTCAGATGGACTTGGTATCACATTAAGAACGATATTCAGTAATAAGTCTGCCAACAATAGCTGGTTTAAATGATTTATTGGAGCTCGCAATGTTTTGAACAGACATCCCCAGTCAACTCGTTTTTCTTTTTGTAGTCCTCGCTGTTCGCGTCCGGATATGGCCATCGTAACCACAACCTCACACACTGGTACTGAATGTGCATCAAAGTGTTCCTATCCAGCCAAATATACCAAAAGATTTATGTAAACGACAGAAGAAGCGATCGAAATGTGTATTTCAGTCGAAGGCCACGCCTCCACATCTGTCAACCAGTTGATCGGGGAACCAGTTAATCCGGAACACCGGACATGCTATCATGCTAACTAGCTCTCTGAAAGCGGGTAATTCCACTGTAGCAATAGCCTGCATGTGTTCTACAACATACCGTGCAATGGCTTTATCGACTTTTCCCTGGATAGCAGTCCCTTGGTTAAAATCCAGCCGCTGTTGCTTAGGTGCAGGTGGAGTGGCGTCGGCTGAGTCTCTGTGGTTTTAGCTACTAGCTTCGTCCCAGCATGTTGTTTTTGCATATGTTTTAAGAGATTTGAATGACTGGTTTGGGCAGTAGATAGGCTATTTGACCCGCCAGGACACAACTTACATTTAATTAAAACGTTCTTTTCTTTGTGCTCGACAAAAGTGAAATAGTGAGAATATCTTCAGGTGGAGAAACTAGACTTGAGCTCCGCCGCCGCCATGATAGTCTTGTTAGTAAACAACACAAACACGCCCACAGCCCATCTCCGCATGTGACACAGGAAGTATTTAAGTACATTTACTCAAGTACTGTACTTAAGTACAGTTCTCATCTCTGTTCACCTGGCTGTTGACTATATACAAAACTAACGCAGTAACGGAGTAACGCACCATGTAGTAACGGCAACTGAGTTACTGAATTTAAAAAGTAATGCGTTAGAGTACTAGTTACTGCCAAAAATAACGGCGTTACAGTAACGCGTTACTTTGTAGTCCAAACACTGCCCTCCAGTCATGAGCACATCGTTTCCATATCCATTACCTTTAGGTTTTTTAACAACACCAGTGCTGTAGAGAGCAATGCTGGAATGGTATTGACTCCCAGTCAGAATACAAAACAATACTTTGAGAAACTTTGTTAAAAAGTATTCCTTAAAGTGTAACTGTTTCATGGTCTTTCCTTGTTGGAAAATGATATTCATCTGATGGATCATAAACGATTCTGTTGAAGCCGGTCTACTTCATTTGTCTTAGTGTTATTTAAATGTAGCAAATAATATTTGGATCAGAATAGTGAAGGTTTTCGTCACTGTTGAGGAAATATTTTATAGGCCCTCACTGAGCACAGGCCTGTGACTGCTGTACTCTGTGTTTTGTTTCCTTATCCCTGTCTGTTGGCGTCACATGATAGAGGTGTTTTAGTTTTGCTCGTTTTATTTTGTTATGCAGAATGTTGATTATTCTCTCAGAACCAGCTAAATACATTAAACTGGGTGCAAAATCTTTAGAATTGGTTAGGCGGCAGCAAATGTCAATTCTCCGGCCGTAACTTCAAATAAATCTTCAGTGTTAGCCATCAAGTTCCAGCTCTCCTGTGTCTCATTGTGTTTCAACTCTGTGCTCCAGAAGTTTCCATTAGAGTCACCATGTAACTTGTGTGAACCCTAAGAAAAGCTGCTGGATGCTAATATCTCAAACTGAATTGATATGTCTTTTTAACACAATTCTATAAAAATTCTAGGCATCTTTGGACACATTTTGCATTACCCCCACCCCCAGATTTAGATTTAGTGTAAGTGTTAAGAGTTAACACACAGAGTTAAGTGTTAGCCTAAGAGTTCCATTAGAGCTTAAAGTCAGTTATTTTATACCTGGGATCAATTTTACAGACGTATTCCTGATCCCATGGACTTATGGTCACAGAAGGCTGTAGTGACCTTAAACATCAGATGTGTATTGTGTTCTGCAGAATGATGAAAAATGTATCTGGTTTTCAGGTCGTATGAACTGTAGTTACCAACATATTTCTAAATCATTTACAGTAATAGCAGGTGTGTCTGAGTGAACCCTGCAGGCTTCACACTGGGAGTGTAAATGTGCTTTTTGTTCCAAGAGGAGTATAATTGCTCAGGCCGTGTCTAAATGTTGGCATAACAAAGGTCAGAGCTTTTAAACCCATGCACTGCTGGACCGCACATATCTCACATAAACACATTGCAGTCTAATATTTCCCAGTGACCCAGAATCAAAAGGCTTCCAGTATAGCTTTGAATAAACCGTCTCGGGAGAAGGTTACAATCATTTATAGACTGTTTCTAATAGTTATTTGCAGTCCATCCATTAGACCAGGGGGGGGTAAAAGATTCCCCATTGAGAGGCACTTGTGCTGATATGACCATGCCTGAGGGCCGCTGCCCGGCAGAGAGGTGAAGGCCGTAAACAGGCACAGCAGCTGTCCAGGACTCAGCGAGAGCAGCGGGGCTCGGACTTAGCACTGAGGGGAGAGGGAGTTGCACCAAGGCTGGCTGAGTGTTTGTGTGAGGATAGGGTTACCTCAGCCGGAGACTACACCCATGGAAAAGGAGCTCAGAGGTTAACAGTTGTGCATACCTGGGCCTAATGTGTTGATTGCACAATGAGGCCGTGTGTTTCGGCCATGAAGGAGAGGACGTGAACCTTCCCTGCCCCAGTGTGTGTGCTGAGAGCAGGTTGTACAAGGTTGCGGGTAATTAATGTCCCGGATCTGTGCGAGCTTAAGCAATTAAAGACGGAGGACATGGAGCAGGTGGACTTACTTACAATCTAACCTTTACGCAGCACATGAAGGACAATGGGGTATCACACTTTCACACAATGGCATTCAGCTCAGTGACATGTGGCATGCTTGTCAATGACAAGAGTCAAAAGCATACTGTTAAATATGATAGCTTAAGCTTTACTCACTTGATCTTTACTTCCACCAGGGAACTGCTGTGACAGATGCAGGATTATTCTAACACCTGTGTTATATTACATGCATAAATAATTACCTTTTTCCAAATAATATCAGTGCACAATCTGCAGGCACTCATCCTCTTTGTCCCAGCGCATACCCCTAAAACTTGTATGGAAAATACAGATGCCTGTACTAAAACATCAATTGAACATTTCTCAAGACGTGACATTTGTTCTTTTTCTTCCTTGAAACTTAATAAGAAATATACTTGAGCTGATAAATGATGATTTGTTGCAAGTAGATAGCCCCGCTTTACCACCTGCAACATTAAAAATATGTAATATTGACGTGATTCTGGTATGGACCATTCTGCAAGATGAGGTCATTGTCTTAGGTATTTATATTTTGAACAAATTACTTTACTGGTTATTTATAACAGTGATTTCATTCCAATGACTTAGCTCTAAATCTATGTTCTGCCTTTACAAACTGTCCTGTAACGGATTGAAGTGAAAGCCAAGATACATTTAGGATAACTGAGGGTGGCTGAGAAGATCCCTCATGCTCATCTGCAGGAGCGAGTAGAGTCTAGACGATGACCTCATTGCTGCATCTGAAGGCCACAAACAGCACTGACCCCATAAGGCCAAGTCAACGCGAGGATATTCCCAGAATGCATTTCACTGGGGTCAATATGCTCATTTTAGCACAGCAGCCAATAGCAGTGGAGTGGAGTGGAGTACTCCAGATATGGGAGGAACTGGATCGGGTTTCGTGGCGGGGACACAAACCGCGTAAAGTACGTGCCTTAATAAACAGCGAGGACTCTACTGGGCCTGTAAAACACATCCATTACTCTTACAGTATGTACAAAACCAAGCCACTTTAACCAGTTACCACACCACTGGTACCATGAGCAGAGCTGGACCTGCACGTTAAGATATAAACTATTTCTTTGGACCTCTCTGGTCTTTTGAGGGCCTTACAAATATATTTTTTAATGAGCAAGACACAATACATCTAAAAAATGCAACTATAACTGAGATGTCATGCCATTTTGCTGCCACACAACAGTAGGCTCAGAGAGGGGGAAAGTCGACACTTACCCCATCTGGGCACTTCACAAGCTATTTTGTGAACATTTGAAAGTTGGTTTAAAAAAGTCTTCTCATATTGCATTAGCCAGGTGCTGTCCCTATGTGCCTGAATGATGGATGGTTTCAACCAGTTTGGAATTGACTGTTTCAGTGCAACAGATTATACTTAGAGGTTCCTCAAAAGAATAGCACAGATATACTTTTAACCCTTGATTATAAAAAGTCAGTGTAATAAAAATCAATTACAGAGAAAAACCTTTTTCACCAAGAAATGTTTAAGCTTGTTTTTATTTTCATTTAATATAAAACATAAAAGTTAACAAAGTAAGACAAAATTGGCTTCAAAAACCAGTGAGTAAGCACAAACGTATTTGAAAAAAATCACATTCAATAGAAAATATTGAGCTCACAGTTGTGGCATGGGCACTGATCATGTGACAGTACTACTCTGGGGGTGGGTGTACTTGTAACAGGAGCCCTAAAGGTCCGTCAGGGTACATGACCTCAGCGTGGCTCTGGGAACAGTAGTAAATCCTCCATTTTTTCCTTGACTGACACAGTTATGATCTGAAGGAAGAACAGCACCATCCTTGGGCAAAGGGTACGATTTCTCAACCAGAATGCCCTCAAAGCACTTCTCCCCCAGCACATCTCACACGTAGTCTTTTAGCTGTAGCAAACACACTGATTAAAAAATCCATACTATATTTGTATTTTGTGCCCCTACATGTTTCCAGGCATTAATGTTCAAAAAGTTATTTTTTGTGTCACACTGCCTGTGCTGCAGCACCTCTCTTCACCCTCCGCTTAAAGATGTCCCGCCTCTTGGCATTTCACCTACAATGGGTCTGAGTGTTAGCCAATGGAAGCGTGAGTGTTACATAGTGATGTCACTATGTTATGGAAGAAAACAAACATTTCGTAGTGGCCAAACGGTGGTAATACAACCACAAAAGAGACATCTGTAAATCAGCGGGTAATCATTTTTACAGCAAAAAAGAATACCCAATATGAACACTTTTATAGCCCTTATTTGAATCCTTAGGGCAAGGGTGTCAAACTCAAGGCGAGGGGGCCGAATCCGGCCCCCCACTTCATTTGATGTGGCCCACAAGAGCTTGCAAAGAATATAATACGTTTATTATAAGGTCACGTGCCGCTTTAGAGGAGCACCATAAACTACATGTCCCACAATGCATCTCATTTTGTGAGATGGCACAGAAGAGACTTGCATTTACTAGACTTATGCTTTCAGGCGTAGTTAATTATGAAGTTATTACCATATCCGATAATAATCCAATGCAGAGGAAATATTGTAAAATAATACATTATTTTATATAATATATATATTTATCTATGTATATTTATATAGTCTTAAAGTTACCACCGGCCCTTTGAGTGCACCCATAATTCTAATGTGGCCCGTGATGAAATTGAGTTTGACACCCCTGCCTAACGGTACGTCCACACAGCAGCTTCAGAAGCAACTTCCACCGCTTCCAACGCTTCTCTGCCCATTGACTTTGAATGGGGATGACATCACTTTGCCTCGCTTTTCCGCGAACTGCATTGTGGGGGAGCGAAGCGAAGATTTCCAGGATGTCCAGGATCTCCAGGATTCAAAAGTTGAGCAATGTTCAACTTTTGAAGCTGAGCTGGAAGCGCCAGCCAATCAAACACGTTTATGCAAATCTGACAGTAGAAGCGCTAGCCAATCAAACCGCGTGTAAGCAGGGAGAACCAGACCGCAGTTCATTTCCTCATATTCCAAACGAGAAATTACGGTAGCAAATCACCCGGTTCTTTACGACCAGAACTATTAACGGGATACAAACCGGAGGAACCAGGCATGGAGGGAGGTGGCAGAGACAGTGGGTGAAACTGGTAGGTTTTCGCCTGTTTGGGGAGTTTATATATATTTATATTGCTCGCATAAAATCCCTGGGGTTTTTTGCTTTGTATGTCGGGGGCGGGAGATTCATGTGATTGGTTGTTGGTCGCATTGCTCGCAAAAAATCCCCAAGCTGTCAGACACGCCCAGCTCCAAGATTTTCAAGATTTTTGAAAAGTAGCTGTGTGGACGTACCGTTAGGGTCTTAGAGTTATTTTTCTCTCTATGAGACCACGTACGGGTACTTCTGTTCTCGATAGGCTAGCATGACGGGTAATTTGTGACGTTTTGCTCTTGAGAGCAGCAGGCAATTTCGACTTTTTGTGCCACCTCGTTGCTTATGAGAGTTGTTTAGGACAGTATCCAGTTCTCTTATTACATCCATGGTTTCAGGCAAGGGGGGAGTGTAGAGAATTTCCCTCTGGCACGAATTTGAGCCTTTGAAAACCATTTACGTGCACAACAAACCTATATAACACACTAAAGGAAAGGGAAAACCCTACAAATAATGATAGGCCCCCTTTAAACTGGTGTTAAATAAGTTGTAGTTTCGTCTTTTGGTCAAAGGCACAACAAATAAAAACCAAAACAAGATCAGGCTGTTTTTCTCTGCCCACTGTGAAATCACACTCCAGCAGCCTATTTGTGTTTGAGTTGCTCAGCTGGTGTTCATGTAACACTATCAGTACCTGCCTGGTCTCTGGGGTTCAGAATACGCTGTTCCCTCCTGTCAAGGCCGGACTCCCGGTTAAGTAACATGATTAATAAGCCATGGGTCGTGTACGATGTGGTCCTACCCTCAGAGCAGGGTTGAGTTTTCATTTTGGTACCTCAGGGCTGAAGCAGTATTCATTCATAGATGCCTGGCAGAGAAGCAAACCTTTCTCTCTGCATGTGAGAGCTTTCGGGGGCCTGAGGGAAAGGGGAAAATCCTGAGAATATTGTATCACACATTCATGAAGCACGACTGCAGCGGTGAACAAAGCTCAGAGGTGGATGAGGAACCATCAATCTGTTATGTCGACTGGCATCAAGCACACACCAGCAAATATACCCAGTGGTCAAATGTAGTGAAGTACATTCATTCAAGAACTGTACTTGAGCAACATTTGAAGGTACTTTTACAGAGACTTTTCAATTTTTGCTTCTTTATAACCCTTCTCCAACTTATACATACATATTTACATTTAATTATACATAATATATAACGATATAAAGTCATTAAAATGAGCTCTACCTTTACCAACTATGATAGACACATACAGTGGCTTGCAAAAGTATTCACCCCCCTTGGCATTTTTCTTGTTTCATTGCTTTAAAACATTTAATTTAATTAGATTTTTGGAGAATTTGTATTATTTGATATACACAATATGCCTAGAACTGAAAACACGAGTGTGCATAACTATTCACACCCCCAAAGTCAATACTTTGTAGAGCCACCTTTTGCAGCAATAACAGCTGCAAGTCTCTTGGGGTATGTGTCTATAAGCTTGGCACATCTTTCCACTGGGATTTGTTTCCATTCTTCTTGGCAAAACTGCTCCAGCTCCTTTAGGTTAGATGGGTTCCGCTCGTATACAGCCTTCTTTAGGTCATACGTACCACAGATCTTCGATTGGATTAAGGTCTGGGCTTTGACTAGGCCACTCCAAAACATTTAAATGTTTCCCCTTAAACCACTCTAGTGTTGCTTTAGCAGTATGCTTTGGGTCATTGTCCTGCTGGAAGGTGAACCTCTGCCCAAGCCTCAAATCTCTGGCAGACTGAAACACAGTTTCCTCAACTATTTCCCTGTATTTAGCTCCATTCATCACTCCTTCTATTTTTACCAGCTTCCCTGCCGATGAAAAACATCCCTCCAACATGATGCTGCCACCACCTTGCTTCACTGTGGGGATGGTGTTCTGAGGGTTATCAGAGGTGTTGGGTTTGCGCCAGACATAGCGTTTACCTTGATGGCCAAAAAGTTCAATTTGAGTCTCATCCGACCACAGGACCTTCTTCCACATGTTTGGGGAATCTTCCACATGCCTTTTGGTGAACTCCAAACATGTTTTCTTATTTGTTTTGCGACTCTTCCATAAAGCCCAGCTCTGTGGAGTGTACGGCTTACTGTGGTCCTATGTACAGATGCTCCTCTCTCTGCTGTGGAGCTTACCGGCTCCTTCTGGGTTATCCTCGGCCTCTTTGTTGCCTCTCTGATCAATGCTCTCCTTGCACGGTGTGAGAGTTTTGGGGGGCGGCCCTCTCTTGGCAGGTTTGTTGTTGTTGCATATTTTTTACATTTTAAAATAATGGATTTAATGGTGCTTCGTGTTGTTCAAAGTTTGTGAGATTTTTTTATAACCCGACCCTGTCTCATACTTTTCCACAACTTTGTCCCTGACCTGTTTGGAGAGCTCTTTAGTCTTCATGGTGTCGTTTTCTTGCTTAGAAAGGCCACTTGCTGTGGTATGGAAGACGGAGGCCTTCTACAACAGTTGTATAATAATAATTAATTAATATAATAATTAGAGATAATGAGGCACTTGATTGCACACAGGTGAAGTTTATTTAAATAATTGTGTGACTCTGAAGGTCTTTGTTTGGGCTCAATAGCAAAGGGGGTGAATACATACACACCACTTTTCAGTTTTACATTTTTTGTTATGTTTTAAAACGTGCTCTTTTTTTCTTTCACTTCACCAATTTTGACTGACTTTGTGTGGGGTCTTGCCATAAAATCCCCCCAAAAATATTATATTATTTTTGGTTTTAATGCAAGAAAATAGGAAAAATGGCAAGGGGGGTGAATACTTTCGCAAGGCACTGTACATACTTTTACTCACGTAATAAGTCTGAGTACCTATTCCACCACTGTAGGCTATAGGGCAGGCAGGCAGATAATGAAGCTGAACAGTGTGTGTGTTGGTCGGTGCTAATAAAGGAGATGAAAGTGTGTGAGCCGTGGCAGGCTGTCGGAGTTAGCGGTGCTGGTGTCAGGTGTTTCAGATTCCCACATGGATCCGATCTGCTGTTAGAGCTTCCTGTCAAAACGGATCCTCATAATCCGCACTGTCGACAGCAGTTGCTGTGAACTGAGTGAACTCGATGTATGGATGCCCTCAAATTCACATCCAGAGCTCCACATTTGTAATTGCGTCCTCCTGCCCGAGCACACCTGCTGATGGCAGTCGCAAATAAGACACCTACAGGTCTTTTTAATTTATTTAATTTATTTATGTGTGGCGTGTGGCGCAGTGGATTGTGTGTTGTGCGTTGTGCGTTGGTGTTCGGATCAGGGGGTCACAGGTTCAAACCCCACTGCAGTCAGCATGTCGTTGTGTCCCTGGGAAAGACACTTCACCCCAAATAGCTCCTGTGGGGATTGCCCTGAGTATGTAAGTCGCTTTGGATAAAAGCCTCTAACAAGTAACATGTAATTTTTTCTTTATTAAGGAGTGCAGATTTAACAGACAATACAACCATTTTTCACATTTCCTGTTTTGGTTTTCTTATGACAGGAAATTGCACTGTTACCCCTCCCACCTACAGGTATTTGAAAAGGTCAGACAATTTGTAAGGTCACGGAGAAATCCATTTAAATAAAAAAAAGTAATTATTTAAATAATTTTAAATGAAGACATGGAGAAAGATCATTTGAATGCTTTGCACTCATTTAAATAACTGCCAGCGTTGCAAAAAAAGGGACTGATTCAAAAGGTCGGCTCATACAAAATGTCATGTTCATGATAATCTAACACTAGAGCAGGAATAGCTAGTGATTCGATAGAAGAGTTGGGTAAAATTAGCATTAGGAATATTGGATTAACAAATCAAACTATTTGAAGTAAACCTTAGTTCAGCAAAATTGTGACACACTTTATTTTTAACTGGTGACAGCTACAGGCCATGTGCCTGGTGAGGCTTGAGGGAGTCACAAGATTTCACAAGTGTTGTGATCAAAAGGAAGGCCAATTTTGGAAATGGCTGTGGTCCGTGCAAGGGTTGCAGAAGTAGGGGACAGGAAGTAGGAAAGGCCATAAGCCTTGCATGCAATATGTAAGTGTTCATCTTAACCTTTGTGTTGTTTTCCCGTCAACAATGCAACTTCTTTCCTACCGATTTTACAAACCATGTATATATAATGACCCAAACCTGTATAACACATTTTAAACCATCGTATTCCGACTTACTTCCGTCTTCTTTTTGAGATGTACGGTCAATAGAGCTCATTTACACAAAATGAAACCTCATCTATGAGTTAAAAAAGGCACAAATGTTGAATGATTTACAAATGTGATCCTGGAAGACCACAGATGCTATACATTTAAATAAAACCCAGAACTTAATGAAACTGATTAGGATTTCTTTCTTGTGTATCAAACGTGTTATACACCACACGTTATTTATCTGGCATTAACAAAAAACAACAACCTTATTCCAAAATAAAAACATTTGGAAATGGGACAAATTTGACCCAAGGATAACAGGAAGGTTAATCCCATACAATTGAGTGTGACAATTCCAAGAAAGTGTTGCCAAAGCATCAACAAATTGTTTGTCAAAGTGTTTTGACAGTACACAATAACAGTAATCTGAACATAACTAACTAACTAACTAACTAACTAACTAACTAACTAACTAACTAACTAACTAACTAACTAACTAACTAACCCTAACCCTAACCCATAATAAAGGTATTGCTATACATTAATTAAACATATATTGTATGTATGTTTTACATAGTTTATCCATTGCATGTTTCTGTTGTCACTGAGTCTGTACTTGGTTTGAGTCTGTCCCTGCTTCCCACCTCTGACGGTAGAGAAGTATTCTGCGAATTCATAGTCTCAAATAACTTTCTAAAGTACTTCTTCTTGCCAATGTTCCTAGTATGTTTCTCCACATTGCTTTGTCATTTAGTTTCCTCTTATTGTTGTTGTTGTTGTGGGACTGATGTGTCTGAGAGGAGACAGCGAGCCTCAACACAAATTGACATAATCTTCTGAGCTAAAAGCTTCCTGGAAGTAAAGTGTCTCTTCAGTCTGACTGGACGTCCATTGTTAATGTGCTTCATCGTCTCTGCTGCTTTGACTTTAGCCAGAGATTCACCTTGGAAACATATCTGGTGTGTTTGCGACCTTGAATTAATTGATGTTATGTCATTCAATTAAAGCTCTGATTATGGAAAAATGAAACTGATATCTGTGATGAAGCTGATGCTGTGGCAACAGAGTGAAGAGTCCTACTTGCAGTGAGCCAGATCACAGCCAGATGGCGCCATGTTTCTACGCAGTGCTGCCTCGAGCGATCTAAACACAAAACAGTGAACCTCACACAGTTTATGAATGCACTTTCTCACTACTCTGGCCACTTCAAAGACATCTCTCTGTATTCAGATTCTGTCAGCGCTGCCACCAGTGGAAGGATACAGACTTGATGGTCCTTTCCTTTGTGGACACAACACACTTCCTTTCTCTGTCTCGGGTTAGACAAAACTACCGGAGAATAAGAGACAAACACTTCACTTAACAAAAACTATTTATTTTGCTCGTGAAAGACAAAGCAAGTGAATTTACAGCGTGGGGTGTTTCTTGCAAAGCGTTACAATAAGTACATGAAGCACTGTTTGAGGTCTTTCAGAATAAAAGACTCCTAAGAAAAAGGGAATAAATATTGTTGTTGCTTAGTTAGCAGTCTGGCGTTGGGTCTGGGTTTCCTTCCCCGTGGTCAGGAATGGGGATTTGAACGTTGTCGTCAATCTCGTCTATGTAGTCTTCCTGGACAGTGTGGTGGTCACCATGGTTACCCTGGTCCTCACTGTGACTGTGATGCGTGTCGTGATTCAGCTCTGCATACTCCAACGACCCCTGAGAGGAGCGACAGAGAGCTGGATCACCAAAGTGCTGCTGGCTGAGAGATGTCTGTGTGTAAGGTAAATCTTGTGTGTGTATGTGTATAGTTTGTTTTAAACAGATGAACAAGTGAGAATATACAGATAAACAAAAACCCAATTTCAGGGTTTTAAGAAAATCAGTTTTGCACTCATATTTGATGGTGAGACAGAAAAAAAAAAAAAGGTTTAATTTTGAAATAATTAGAAAATAAGATAAGACAGGATAAACCCTTATTGATCCCGTAGGGAAATTAAGGTGATAAGCAGAAACAGGAAGACGAAGAACAAAATAAGAAATAAATAAGAAGATAAGAAATAAGATTTACCTGAGAAAATCATTTGAAAATAATAATGATTGAAATTGAAAATATAATACAAAAAATATTTAAAATAAATTATTAATACATAAATAATAATAAAGTATTTCACAAATGGTATAGTTATTTCCAGAACGTTTGTGTCATTATAAAGGAATTATCAAAAAGGTACAAAGCAAGAACATAAATAATGAATTGTATTTGAATGTTCAGTTTCCTCTCTACACACAATAAAAACTGTGCACAAGAAATTCACGAGTGTGCATCTGATTTGTTTTGTAGTGTGCATGCACTGTAGGTGTGTGACGTGTGTGTGTGTGTGTGTGTACTTACACTATCAGCCTGCTCTGGAGCACCTGCAGAAACAAAGGCAGAGGACGAGTTCAGGAAACAAAAGTAGTGTGAGGATTAAAGGCGGCTTGTCATTAACACTCCCATCACTCCCCTGAACAGCTCCAACATCCCACTCACAAACCGTGAGCTTATCATGTGGCACACATTCACACTAACATGTGAATGTGAATGTCATCTTTAAGCAGAAAACTGCCTATTATGTTGTTTCCCCTTCACTTGTGCTGCATCATTGTTTGCGTCCCTACAGCTGACATTTAAACCGTTAGGAGTTATTAGGAGCCAATGACTAAACAATGGACGAGAGTTTCCCCATGAGCGTGGAACAATGGAGCGTGTTGCTCACTCCGTCTGAACGGATGTACACACTGTTTAGCTTTGATTGTTAGAACAGGAAGTTCTCTTTGACCAAAGCAGGAAGTGGACACCTGGAGACTGGGCCTTCTGATTTAATGGGACATTCTTTCACTAACAATGCAGATGTTTACAGTTAGGGCCGGTCCTGTTTCCTGGCGGGTTTTTTTTTCTTCAAATGTCGGTGAGTGGCCTTGTTTCTCTCACAGCGTAACGTAAGTGGGATTTGAACGGAGAGCAGGATGTTAGACGTACCTTGTTTTGACTTCCTCACTTCGCTGTACACCGTCTCGGTGCCCTTCTTCACTGGAGCTGGCAACAACAAACACATTATTATTTTTGCATTGTTTTTTTAATTATTCCACAAATAATATTGACATTCAGTGGTGGTCTCACCTCTGTTGGGGTCTGCCTGTATCGGCTGCACCTCAGTGTATCGAGGTTCTTGCGGCTTTTCTGGAGCGGTCACACTACTCTGGTCCTCAGACTCTGCAGTACAACACAGTGTCAAGTTAGTATAGTATAATATATAGTATTTTAAATCAAATCAAACTTTTTTGCATTCAAATCAGGTTATTTGGCAAGAAAAATGCTGTTAATATTGTATTATTTGAGTGTAGTGTTCAATTTATTTTTTCTTTGTGAAGCAAGGCAAACAGTACCATATATTGTTTGACATTACAGGATTGAAGTATCAGGGTAAAACAAGCATTGGGTGTTTAATCACTAATACATTGTCTTGCATCTGTAAATACTCACTGGAGCACTGTATACATGTGCAGCTGAATATATTCCCGACAAATACATTATTGACTCCCTTTTGAGTATCATTTGCTATGAAATTAATAAACATTAAAAAAAATAGAACAACGCACATGCTGAGTATCACATGCAGTGTAGAGAAGTCAGAAATGATTGAAAGACAGAGCAAACACTTTCTCTTTTTGTGGGACTTGTTGACGTGTTGAAACATGTTTCAACACACTCACCTGAGCCTGATGCATGTTCGCTCCAAACACTCTTTCCTATCATGCCTGGGGTGACTAACAGAGACAAAAAACAACAGTCTCAATAGTTATTACAAATCTAGAGCAACTTCTTTCATTCTTTTAAAAATAAAAAAACAAAAAAAAACATTTTCAAATTGTTTTTCAAGTCCATAATTTGATATTTTTTGCAGCTCAGTATTTGTATCAGCAGACTTTACCATTAGCAGCGTCATTGGCCTCGGCCTGGGTGAGGCTCAGCCGCTCCGCCTTGGTGCTGGCTGACTTCCTGAGAAGAAGTGGACGCAAAACACAATCAGATTTTTATAACAGGAAACTGTACGGGCGGCACCTTCCCACCTAGTCCTGCTTCTGAAATGTCTTTCCCTAAAAAAACACAGATTTCTGATAAGAACATGTTACTCACACTGACAGCTCGCCGGTTCTTCTCCTCTTGAACAGAAGCAGACGTCTTTTAAAGACCACGATGAGGATCAGCGCCAGTATGAGCAGGATGCAGATGATGACGACCGCGACGAGACCCTTCTTCCAGCCAGCCATCTTCACTGCAGAACACATTTGAATAGCAAGGATATTAATTGGATTTAAATTTGATCATTAAACACTGCTAATACATCTTTGTCACAGAACCTCAAACATTTCCTCTTAACATAGTTTACTTTTCAAGTCTGGCTATTCATGTTTAATCATTTCAATCCCTGATCCTCCCTGAGATGAGAGTGAAGCAATCAACAATGTGAAATAATTCAAATTCCAGCACCTACTTTACATTGCAAGTAGTTATTATTTAGTTTAGTATTTTGTAAATAATATGTGATATTAACTAAAAATATCCCTGTTTTTAATCAAATAAGTCTGATAAAAAAACAAGGTTACTGAAATCCAACACCGTGAAGATGATTTGTAAAAAGTTAACAAAATGCATTTTCTGAATTGAAATAAAAATCAATCAGGGTTTAGCAAATAGTAGCTTCTTTGCCAATGCTCAAAATAACCTAATCTAAATTTGGCATAAGAATAGCAGCACCAATATTATTATTTATACACATAGATATCGACACACTGTGTAACTTTAAAATGGCATAATTTCCTAAATAGGGCTTTTACTTCTGGCTTTGTGTTTGGTGTGATAAAACCATGACACTCTTAATCCAATTTTGGTTCAGAGAGATAGACAAACATGAATCACACCCTTGACCATTATTTCTGCTAACATCTCTACTATCTCAAGTTAGAACACACCTGCGATGGTGACAGTGAGGCTCTGTTTGGTTTCGTTGGCCGGGTTGCTGCTCACACAGTAGTATCCCCCCTGCTGCTCCGCTCGGACATCGTCGATAGTGTGGGATCCTTCCAGGTTGTTGGAGGTTTGGAAGGCGAGCGCGCCCTTCGTCTCAGTGTGGTACCAGGTGTAGCTGACGGGGAGCGAGCCTCTCTGGACGGAGCAGAGGAGAGTCACGTCCTGTCCCTCGGAGATGTCCCCCGCGCCGGGCAGCGTGGTCATCACTGGTCTTGAGACAGGCTCTGCACGAGATTAAATGTAAAGTTAGTCCTACACAGAGGTGGAAGAACTACTCAGATCTTTTACTTGAGTAAAAGTAGAAATACTACACTGTAAAAGTCCTGCATTCTAAATTGTAATAAGATAAAAGTACAGTAAAAGTAATAATTTTCCATCATCACCCCTATCAGATTTCAAAATAATAAATGTTTGTGTTATCATTATTATTAATGCATTAATGTCAATGTTGCCCTTTGAAATGTTGGGATTATTTAAATGACTTGATATACTGCTGGGTAGTTTAACATCTAATAATACATAATGCTTTATCGTTTCATTGATATTCTGTATTATCAACCCATACCTGGAAAGTAGTTATTAACTGAATTTGTAAAAAAAAGTAAAGAATTGCCACCAAAATGTAGTAAAGCTAAAGTATAAAGTAGCATAACATGAATATATATATTCAAGTGAAGTACAAGTACCTACAAACAAATACATTTTTTTCCACTACTGGTTCTACAGTCTCCAATGTAAACATCAACTTGTTTGAATGAGGCGTCACTCCACTCACCTATGATGTGTGAGCGGAGCAGCTGCTGCCCTAACCCCACCTCTGGAGGTCTTTTTTGGCTGTTTTTTGCGTGGCATAGGAAGTTGTTGAGGACCGAAGTCTTGTAGATGGCTGAGGAGTTAAAGATGGCACGCTCCCCCGGTTTGTTCACCACGGCGACCGTGGCCAGGCTGTCGGGGATGCGCAGGGTGTAGGTGATGGGCAGGGTGCCGTTGTCGCTGTGGCAGAGCAGCTGGAAGCGCTTTCCCAACACCAGCGTCCCCCCCACCACACTCAGCATGGGCTTGGAAACAGGAACTGGGGACAAGATAATTAGCCAGTTAGTCAGAGCAACAGAAAGGAACACGACACAGATAAACAAGAGTTAGGAGCCGGGCCTGCAGCACTGTGAGGAGATACTTAGGAGCTATAAACGTTAGCATAGAAAATAAGGTTGTATTGCTTCATATAAAATGTAACGAAAGTTAACTGCAAATTGTAGTGTTGCTTCCTTTCCATGCAAAGACACATCATGTCAAAAGCACTAGAAGAATACTACTACTACTACTACTTATATTACTACTACTACTACTACTACTACTACTACTACTACTACTACTACTACTACTGCTACTACTACTACTACTACTACTACTACTACTACTTATATTACTACTACTACTACTTATATTACTACTACTACTACTACTACTACTACTACTACTACAGCTGCTGAAGCTACTTAAGTTACTACTACTACTTATATAACTACTGCTACTACTACTACTACTACTGCTATTAACACTACTACTACTACTACTACTACTACTTATATTACTACTGCAACTACTATTACATCTATCTATCTATCTATCTATCTATCTATCTATCTATCTATCTATCTATCTATCTATCCATCCATCCATCCATCCATCCATCCATCCATCCATCCATCCATCCATCCATCCATCCATCCATCCATCCATCCATCCATTAACTTCACCTACAAAATGTTCTTACTTAAATATCAATGATGATACATTTTTGAAGATGCTTCATCCAAAACTTAAACAAAGGCAAGAATCAAATAAATATCTGCACATTGTATTAAAATGTCCACTTCCTCTAAGTCCAAACCAGCAGTGTGCTCAACGTCCTACATGTGATGACTCACCTTTTGCTTTAACAACAACTGTTTGGCTTTCTTTTATAAAGTTGTGTGCGAGGGAAGCGGCTTGGGCTTTGCAGGTGTAGTTGCCGTTTTTAGAAGGCTGCGCCACAGTCATGTAAGTGTCTGAAGAGGTGATTTCTTTGTTATGTTTGTAGATGGAGAACTTGATGCTTTCGTTGCTGATCTTCTCGGGAACATAAATGGAGACAGAGCAGGTCAGCTGGAAGTGGTCTCCCTCAAAAATGTCGACGGGCTTCACTGTCAGGTGTGGCTTTGAAAACAGCTCTGTTGGAGAGGGAGAGTAAAAAAAAGCATTATACTTAAACGTGTTGATATGATAGATTTAAATAACTTAATGTCATATAAGTTATCTCACAACTAACTGTTATGCAGTCCTTGCCTTTGACTGTGATGGTTTTATAGGTTTCTTTGTGCACATTGCCCCACTCCGCCTTGCACACAAGCTCCCCAGAGTCCCCTTCTTTTGCGATGAATCGATGACTGAGGCTAACTGGGGCCTGCTTGAGGATCCTCCTGTCTCTTGTCAGGAAAACCTCAACGTTCTTGGGTGGATTCACCACTTTGCAGACCACCTCTATGATCTCACCCTCATAGACCTCAGCGGAGGGCAGCACGTTCATGATCGGGGAAATAAAGAGTTCTGCAAGACACAACAACGCATGTAAGTCAATCAAACACATTTCTTTTATCAATCAGATTTTCTTTGTGGAGACATACAGTAGAAGACAATCACCTCTGACTATCACTGGAATCTCCTCGCTGCTGTTGGAGTGTCTGACCCCAGAAACTAAGTTGACCTCATAGTCACAGTACAGATGGCTGTCTCCAATCACCCTCAGGACTAGCGTGGTCTCTACTGAGTTCCCGGTGGGCGCTGGCTGCTTTATCTTCTGAATCTTTCCATTCCTTAATTTCTGGAAAAAACGGAAGATGAGGGATCCTTTTTCCTCCGGAGCGCTGCAGGAGGCAGTGAACTCCTCACTCCCATAGGGCGAAGTCTTATTCAAATACAGGATGGGGGTCTGCAGGCCTGAGGAGAGGAAAAAGTCAATCGCAGAGTTAAAGTAAAGTCAAACTCTACATAATGATGTTGTTGGTTCAGATATAAGAGTTTGAACTGCCTGGGAATGAGGTGTGTGATATTCTGTATTATCTGAACTTTCTCAAATGACCACCAACAATGAGGATCTGAAGTGTCATACGCATAATTGTGTGTTATAGCCCAATATCTAAATAATGTGAATAGTTAAGTTCAACATTATCCTTTACATAGTTTGTTTTTCTAAGACAAAATACCTTTTTTTCCTGCAGCAGGAAAATAAAAAAAACATGATTGTACGTTAAATGTCCAGTGATCAGTCTTATTTTCAGATGATTATACATTAATGAAGCATATTCTGAGTATTATATTCCTTTTCTGATAATAGATACCCTTAAATATAAATTATACCGTCCAAGATTTGAATGCCAACAGCTTGAATTCTTTTTAACACATTAAAAATAACTTCACATCTTCATTTCTGCAGCATATACAGTACAATGGTTGCTTATTTTCGTCCTATAGCTCCTACCAATTGTCCAACATTAGAGTTTACTAGAACAAAACTAAGAACACATTTAAAGAATCATAGCGTTCTTCAAGTAATATACTTCCTGCAGAAGGCAGGAAATCGGAAGACTTCTGTCATGGCTGGCAGTAGAATACATTATTCATCAATTGTGAAAAAAGAAAACATTGGGTATGCCTAACTTTTTTAAACTCTCCATAAACGTGCTGATATATGGGTCAATTTCAGGTACATTATCACATTACCCAGACGCAAGCAATAACATAAAACAAATCCAACCAATTAAAGATAAATAAACCTAGTTTGAGCTCTACCTGTGACGTCGAGTTTTTGGCCATAGCTGGGTCTGCTCTTGTCCTTCACTGTGACGCGACACTCATAACTCCCAGAGTCAGCTGCCCGGGCCGGGTTCAGCTCATACACGAGTGAGTCCTCTGTGGTGGTGGAGGAGTTGATGGGGATGTCGTCTCGGCTGAGCTGGAAAGTGTGTGTCAGGTGAGGGATGTTGTCATGGCTGACTCTGACCTGGCAGCGCAGGGTCACCAGTGTCCCGCTCTGAACGGTGCTGCTGGGTAGGATTGCAAGGCTGACGGTGTCTATAGTGTATGCTGCGAGTACAAATACACAAGTAAAGAGAGTAAGAAACATGCACAAGAAATAATAATAAAGACTGCATGCCTCGTTTATAAAACCAACATCAGGGGCTGATAATAATACAATACAACAGTCTGGGTCTATTATTCTCTCCACAATAAAGGTGAAGGAAGGCGCTCCCCGGCCTCCAGTCTACTGCACAGTAAGTAGGAGCGGCTGAAGGAAGGAAAAAGCTTCAACAAACAGCGTCTGACCCTCTCATCACCCCTGGGAGAGCAGTGTTGATTTATCCCAGCTTTTGCTCTCCTTTAGCAACAACAGCAACAGGAGTACCCTGCCTCTACAGGAACCAAACAATCACGTAGTCCACATCCTGAAAGTACTGTTGTTAGTTTGGGCTAACTGATGTACAGTACAGCAATTTAGGCAGTGAACGACTTTGTTTACTCCATCATTTCCAGTTTAATGAGTTAGATTAAATCTGGGGTTGCGTCTGGAAAATCTGGACAAGAGTGTTATTTCAAATCAAACAGTTTCATACTTTCTGTAGAAATAGTAGGTAGAGAGACAGTTCCTTCCTTCAAAGTTGTGGAATAAGAGCTTTAGACTGTTAGATTATTAAGTAAAAGACACATAAAGGTATTGCTCTTTTAAAGGAATAGTTATTTGTCCTCTTGCAGAGTTAGATTAGAAGATTTAAACCACATTGCATGTTTATGCTAGCCAGTAGCTTGTGAGCGTAGCTTAGCGTAAAAAGTGGAAAGAGGGTGAAACAACTAGCTTAAAAACATTCTACCAGCACATTTAAGGCTCACCAACTAACAAGTAAGTCCTATTTTGTTCAATATCTGCAATACACAAGTATAACAATTACAATTAGCTATTTGAGCTTTAGAGGTGCTTTCCCCTCTTTCCAGTCTTCATGCTAAGCTAAGCTAACCAATTGCTGGCTGAAGTGTCACATTGAGCGGGCGCACATGAGTGGTTTCAATATGCTAATCTAACAAAGTGTGTTTCGCCAAAATGTCTAATTATTTCCTTATAAAAGTGACCACCTAGTAGCTCCAGATAAACACTGACACAACAAAAAAACAAGAAGCATTGAGACAAATGCAGTTTGAAAGCTATTTAAAAATCGAAAGGTTCATTCAAACTCATGCTGATTTGAAAGATTACTTCACCTCTAACTGCTAAAAATAGCTTCAATAGATCTTACAACATATTTGAAAATATCAAGGAGGCCAGCAGTGCAAGCTACAATGCCTACTTCCTGCAAAAACATAACTGTGCCAGGTAAACATAACTTTCTCATCTAATACAGCAAGAACTGGATAACCTGAAACTGTCCCTTCAACCCCCTAGACCAATTATTAAATAATAGTAACAAATAATATACAGTCCAATGAAGTTCTACTTACACGACTGTCCTCTGGTACACTGCCCTGTGTGAGGAGAAAAAGACAGAAAAGACAGAAGTGAGAATCACCAGATGAGGTTTAACTGAGGGGAACATCCTTTATCCTTTGCAGCACAGAAGTGGGTCCTTACAGGAGTGCAGGAGGCAGGTGAGAAGCAGCAGCAGCATCAGGTTGGTGGGTCTGGAGTCCATCCTGAGTGATGGTGCTGGGAGATTAAAACCCAGCCGCAGAGGGCCGCCGGACAGAGGCCAGGAGGGCAGGGAGGGGGACGAGGGAGTGCCGTAGGAAAGGAGAGGCGGAGGAACAACTCGTAGTGTTTCGGGCGGTGGTGGGGGGGTGTTCCTCGTCTTATCATACACACTGCTGCTTGACTGAACAGGAAATGGCAGCTACTTCCTCAGGAATCTAGCATTTGCTGCCTTTCTCAGTTGTTCTTCAACATGGATCAGTCGGGGTATTTCGTAAATAGAACTTCCATAATTAAAAGGTGTTCTTTACCCCCAAGTTATCATTTGATAATCTCAATAACTCCTATGTTACTTTGAATGCATGAAGAAAACTTAGAGATGCTTAATGCCTAAAACTTATTTTTAAAGAGCAAATTAACAGAATTTATCCAATCCAATCCAACTTTATTTATATAACACTTTAAAACCTCCAGACCAAAGTGCTGTACAGAGATATATAACATATAAAATCACACAGCTCAGCTCACAAAACATAAAATAAATACATTTAAAATAAAAGATACAAACACAAAACAAACCAGAATAAACGAAACAATAAAAAAATGAAAAACAGCCATATACATTTAAAGGTCCCATGTCATGCTTTTCCGGTTATTACCCGTCCCCTTGTGTGTTATGAAGGTTTTTATGCATGTAAACGGTGTGCAGAGTCAAAACCCTCGAAGTACACCCTGTAGCGAGTAAAACTCGAACACAGAAAATACCTCCCCAAAACGCCTAGTTGGAGATACGTCATTGTCCATTGTTTACTTCCTGGGTACTGTGACGTAGGAATGGCCAGTAGCCGCGCCCAGAGCTATGACACGATACAGTCATGTGTTATCCGGAACCAAATGGACCAATCCGTGGAGCCGTTACGTTACGTCTGTGGAGCCGTTAAGCCCCTGCTGATTGGTCCAAATTCACCAATCCACAGACTTCCTCACACACACTTACGGCCCGTCTACACTACAGCGTCGACAGCGTCGAAAGCTCCAATCTGCCCATTCACTTTCAATGGGGTGACGTCACGTAGCCGCGCTTTTTCGCCGAACTGAATTGTGGGTAGCAGAGCGGTCCGTCTCAGGCGACAGAAGTTGAACAATGTTCAACTTCTGTCGCCTGAGACGCCGGAGTAGCCAGCGCCAGCCAGCGCCAGCCAATCAAATCCCGATTCCCAAAATTTGATAGCTGAAGCCGTAGCCAATCAAACCGCGTCTAAGCTGGGAGAGATATCCCGCCGTTCATTTCTATATTTCAAAAAAAGTCGGAGGAGAAACTAACTATCGCCGTAGCAAATCACCCGGTTTTGTATGACCAGACCCTCTTCACCTACCGGGATACAAACCGGAGGAACCAGGCATGGAGGGAGGTGGCAGAGACAGTGGGGGAAACTGGTAGGTTTTCGCCTGTTTATATATATATTGCTCGCATAAAATCCCCGGGGGTTTTTGCTTTGTATGTCGGGGGCGGGAGATTCATGTGATTGGTTGTTGGTCGTGTTGCTTGAATAAAATCCCCAAGCTCCAGACACGCCCAGCTCCAAGCTATTTTTGAAGCTGTAGTGTGGACGCTCCGTCAGTGCAGCAGGCAGCTCTGCTGATTTCTCCGCTCAGCGCGATTCACAACGTCCCGACTAATCAGAGCACACTGTGCTCACAGGGAGGGTGGGGGCTGGAGCTATTGGAGCTACAACGAGCCGTTAAAGGCAGAGAGTGAAATTCAGTGAATACACGTAGTTTACAGAGATGCTGTATGAGAAACCAATGTGAGTTTGGAAAATTGCACAATATAAATCTATTCTAGTAGACCTCAACAATGGAATTATGATCAGTGGAAATGGCCGTGACATGGGACATTTAAGAGGACGATAGCTTGCCTGATCAAGATGCAATGTTTGTTTATGTTTTTAACCACAATGCATGAAGTGAGCATACTACAAAAATAATCAGACTTTGATAATACTGCATGAGTTGTGTGAGGGTAAATAAACAGATGTTTTCATTTAGTGTAACTGTTTATGACAATCCCCAAATGTACTTCCATTCATCAAGACTTTCCATTTTTGTATTACTTGTCCGTGTTTTCTTTAAGCAAATTATCATTTTGGGATTGAAGTATTCTTTTAATGAGGATAATGACCATTTTGAGCTAGGCCGGAAACATTTGGTAACATCACAGACTGGATTGTTGCTCTCCAGGCTTTAAAACAACAAACATCAGGAATTATGTAAGACCATAACGGCTCTGCTCTGCCCACAATCTCTTAAAACCTCTTAAATTCTTAATGTCTGCAGATTTTTTCGCTGAACTGCAGCTAATACTACCGAGTCCTGATCCAAATCTCTCATGAAAATATCCAAACATTCAGGGTTTTGATATACAGTACACACCATGCACCTTCCACCACATACTTAATCCTCTCCTCATCCAGTGCTCCTGATAAAACTGTGAGATGAAGATGTGAGCCACTGAATCATTCATAGGATACAAACTCAGAGATGAGAGATGATTTAAACATGATCAAGTGTTTGGGCAATATGGGGAGAAATACACAACATAAGGGAATGTCAGATTAATTATAGCTTCATCTTGACATATCAGTCATGCACTTAATTCAGTCAATGAGAAAATTAGCTGTGAACAGGCAGGCATTATTGTAAAACAGGTGTAGATTAATCTTTTAACAGATATTGTAGTTGTCACGGATGTTTTCGCGTCAAATTAAAAGGCTATTCGATTTCTCTAGGAAACTATTTCCAATTATAGCACATACTGGTGGGAATTAAGACTTTTTTTTCACGATCACATACATATTTTAATGCTGGGATTGTGGTTGCATTTGCTTTTAAACTCCAGATAGTGCTGAGCAGCATCTTGCAGTCCTCAACTGTGACCACTAAGAGCTGCTGAAGTCTAATAGGAAGAAGGTCTGCTCTGCGGCTTTATCTGCAGAATACTCCCAGTCGCTTTCATTTGTGCCACATTTTATAAACAACAAATGTTTTCAGGCAGTATGCAAGAGCTTTTTATCTTCTATACAGAGCTGCAGCCGAGGTGACCTTGATGGGAGACCGCTATGTTTTTCCAACAGAAACTGTACTATTTGACTAATACTAATAACTATGAATGGCACCAGTCAGAAACAGTAAATAATCAGGCTGTTTCACGAAGATCTAGGTAATCAAAGCATTTCTAGCTAAACAAGCAGATGGTGCAATTGGCAATAGGTCTATTAGAGTTTATACCGCCTCCAATACACATTTAAAACACAAAAAGAACATAAAGTAGGACGTTCAAATAATGTGTCAGCTTGCCATCTTTATCCAATTAAGGAAAGTTGTTTTCATTGAGACATTCATTATGTATTCTTGAGTCCTCTCAAAGCTCATCTTCAAATCTAGGTCTGCATTAGTAATCATAACAGTACTTTGCCAAACATCTTCCACCATTTCAGTGTTCCTCTTGATATTATTCAGAAATCCAATTCACAGTGTACTTTGAAAGTTGTGTTTACTGGTCAGTAGTAGGGTGCTGACCATGCCAACAGGTCGTTGCCCTACGCTAGCATGACAGGGGTCGTTAGAAATGATTGTCTTTGATACAAATGGCCCATTGCAGCCCCTGCTTGTACCCTAATCTGCTCACCTCTTCATTTCCACTGAATTAGCATTTTTGACTGATCCCTAGAGAGGGTGAGAGGTTAATTGTACATCAGTGGGATACACACTCAGCGGTGGAGCAGAGTTTTGCGGCTGGTTGTGTTAGGGCTGGATAATGGAAATGATGTGTTTAACTTGACATTATGACCTGCAATTATTTTGTCTTCCTGACACATCAGCTTGATTTCGCCTGCTTCAAAATGCACCTCACTCATCCAACTGACTCATCAGGCTGGATGATAGTACCTGCATGTGTTTTCTGTATTTTCTAAGGGTGATCCAGAATATTTGACTTTTAAGACAATTTGATTCAAGGAGACTAATTTGACTCCCAACCTCGCAGTTTAATCATTGCAGCAGTGGGAAATTGGTTTTCTGAAACAAAGGATCATTCTGTTCGAGCTATATGGTGGCTGAATGTCTCACAATACATACAAGGACTTGTTTTAAAGCCTATCAGTATCAGCCTTTTGAAGCACTCCTTTGTGCATCAGTCAATCCTCACAGTAAAGAGTTACATCCCAGATCAAATGCCCCCTAAAGGGTCTTTGAGCATGTTTTCTCTCAGTGATTGGGATGTTATGTTCAATTTTTAATGTTTGTTTTTCATGTATTGTGTCTTGATATTTGTCTATGTTGATGTTACACATGGAGCTGCTGTGATGCAAGTCAAATTTCAGACTTGAGCTATTGTATAATACTACTTCAATCAGGAGAGACGGTTTTGATGTGATGATACATATTTAATGCGCCACAAATGAATGTGACAGTAGTTTTGGCGATTAGGCCCCGTTGTGCAGGAAGTATCATTTGGGAGGGGAGAACCGATCCGATGAAAACCCCCCGGGGTCTAGACACTGGTGGTGGTGAATGGATAGTTGGGGTCGGTCTGAGGAGGAGGGGCTTAGCTTGACGCTGGATTCGGAGGGACGGGAGGTGAAAAGGGGTGGAGGGGGCTTGCGTTGGGTCACCTGAAATGACAGCTGCCGGAGGGGAAAGAGCAGAGTTTAAAGGGTTTGACGGCACGCTATGATAGGCTCGTGGGAATAGAGCAAAGTGATTGGTTAAGATGAAGAGTGACACCCCCGGTCACTTATTGAGAGGAGAGAGAGTAGAAACATGGAGATAGAAATACATGAATGAGTAAAGACGGTCTTCCTGGTTGAGCTTGCGCTGAGCTACATTTATACACATTTCGAAAATAACTTGTATGCTTTCCATCACACATTATGAAAATATAAATGTAAAATCATTAAAATATGCATATTTGCCGCATTTTCGGAACAGCCTTTGGCTACTGTTTCAAACTCAAATAAGCACAATGTTTAATTAATTTTGAATTTGTGAATGTTTTTCTGTTAAGATTTGCTAGGGGAGTTGCATAGAAACACCTGTTAAGGGCTTGCAGATGTTTATCTATTGTTTGCAAAATGCTACAATGAGGGGGAGAAGAAGTTTTACAACCACAAAAAGCAAGTAGGCTAGAAATCTGTTCTCACAGTCTGTCTATGAGTCAATCCCCTCTGCCATATTTTAGTACTAGGCTATGGAAAGTGTCGCACCAACACCAACAGTGATGTCCATTGTTCTGAAACAACAGCTTAGCAATAGCCACATGTATCAAGGCCAAATGTGTTGTTGTTTTAATATTTCTCTATGGATGCATCATTCTTAAAAAGACAAGGATCAATGAGCAACACCCCACCTAAAAAACATGATTCAGCGACTTGAACAATCAGATTCGACTTTTTTGTCGGGACAGCCCTTGTGTTTTCATGACTGTAAAGAGGGTGTTGCAGTGAAGGGAGTGATGGATGGTGGCCACGCTGGTACCATTGACACCGTCAGTTCTCTTTGGGTCCAGAGCGGTGATTGATGTCTTCGCCCTGGGCTCCATCCTGCCAGCCCAACAGGTTCTGGCTCCGCTGCACACTGTAATATGGATCCCCGCGTGTTGAGAGTCAACCACTGCAATGATCCATATCAACACAAAACATCGGATGAAGCCAGAGACAACATGAGAAACAGCTTCCTGAATGTGTTGCGTATACAATGAACGGTGCTGTTGTCTCTTTGAATGACACAAAGACATCCAACACATATCGGAAGAGATAAGTATAAAAGTAATTTGGACTTCATTTAGGTCGATGGGAAATGGATAATAAAAAACGTAATTGAACGACATGAGACGGGAAATATGATTCTGCTTCAAGGCAGAAAATCTTCAGGGCCTAATTACAAGCACTCAGCTCGGGCTTTGTAGAAGATGCAGCCTGTGCTGTTAGAGTTTTAGGGGACATATATTGAAACACATTGTTTAATACGACAAGATAGGAATTGTATGTGGGAGAGGAGCGCAAATCACTCTTTATATAATTAATGGTAACACTTTCTATGAAAACTACATCTTAAGTGTGTAAAAGGGGCTTTCTTAGAGAATTATAATGTCTGTAATAGGCTTCATGACTACACTCATTTACACACACTGTGCTTTCTGATGCACAATATCAAAAGTCATAAAGATGTGACATTTGAATGATTAGTGTCTTAGGTAGAGATTGTCTGATGGGGCTTATAATGCATTATGACTGCCTATACTTACTCAACACCCAATAACTGTCATTGTTGGTGGTAAGCAAAAGGAGGTTTCAGAGAACAATGTTGAAAACAGTACGACAAAAAGTGATTTTAAAATCAACAACTGCTGCTTTAAGCTTGGTGAGTTCGCCATCATGGTGACAATAAAAAACAAATATTTAAGGTCCTTAGGACGTTGGACATAAACGAATAGTTGTTTGCGGTACTGGCTGAAAGGCGAGTGTCCTAAAACTTTATTTGCGACTTTCCACAGCAATTTCAAAATGTGACTATGTGAAATAGTAAATGACACTATATATTATGTAAGACTTTAGAGTGTTTGCAGTCTGCAGATCTATTTGACTTACTAATGCTTACTTCACAAAGCCACTCTCCATCTTCTCCTCCCTAGCATGGTGTGTTTTGACAGAGTGCAACCAGCTTCCTCCCCAGAGAGTCCCTGGGCCTCACATCGTGGCCGGTTGACCCGAGACTAGAAACACTGTGGATTAAGGACGACATGGAGGTGTTTCTGCCTCCGGCACAACCGCCTGCGGGGAGGATGGAGCGTGTTGCTCGATGTCAATGCTTTGAGGCTACGAGACCCAAACAACCTCACGCTAACCTCAACTCCTCCTTTCTTCCACCAGCTGTCTGTCTGTTCAACTTTCATCACTTTTCTGTTTCACTAATCCAACCGACAGGACTTTAATTTCCCCCTCTTTCTCTTCCTCACTCCTTTCCCAAAATGTTTTCTCTCAACTCTTCTTCTGTATAAAGTATACAATATGTATATATTATGTTAGACTTTCTCCCGCTTTCTGTCTCCTCCTGTCCCCCCTCGCTCCAACCACCTCATTTCTGTTGAATCAATAATAAATGATCTGAGAGGCTTGGCTGTGACAGGCTCTCTGCATCGACTCTCTCAGGGTTACTGAGGAGAATCAGACCACGCTCCAGGTCTCTGGTGCAGCTTTACAGTAGGAATATGAAGCAGAGGGGACACAAAAGAAAAGTCATGCTCATTGTTCCGTACAGCAGGTCATTAACAGCGAGCTTTCACGGATGTGTGCATCACGGCCTTCGAACTTCCTCGATGTCGCACTTGTATCCATGGCGTGCAGAATGAGCTCCATCTATAATCCACAGGGGGCTATTGCTCCGAGAAGCCCGCTGTGAGCTCACTCCCCACAGACACCTGGATTCAAGGGTGACTCTGTTCACACGCTGGTTCAGACATGAGCCTAATTCTTTCTCAATCTCAGCCCTTTTTTTAACTGTCAGGCCCTTTACAAATCCACTCTGCCAAAGTGTCCTTTAGCAATTCACTCCAGGCTCCTCCGTGGCAGATCCTGGCGAGGCAAAGAGCCGATCACATGTGTCCAAGAAGAAAAAACGAATCAGTTATTTTGAAACAGTGTTTTTAGATGGGCAAAAAGAGCACGTCTTTGAAGTTGCTGCACAGCTCTTAAGACAAATGTAGCACACATTTTAACAACATTCCAGGAAATCTGCAAAAGAAAATGCTAATTGCTGTGTGTTTTCATTCACTCGTGTAACACTGTGTTCCACAAATATAAGGAGTTGGTCGGTTGATTTATGAAGATAAATGTAGTGTTTTAGGGTCTTGTTATCAGTGCAAGCAAAACATAGACATATATAGCACAACAAAGCCTTTTGGAGGCAAACCACAAACCCAACAGGAAGTCGGCCATTCAGATTGTTATGTGCACTTTTGGCACTTTTACCGTGGCTCATTTGAACAAACTTCTACCACAGTTCTCACCCGATCGACTTCAAATTTGGCCAGAACCATTTTATTTTAAGAATTTAACGTGTTACTCTCCATCCAACGCCTTGTTGTGGCATAACAGGAAGTTAAGATAACTTAACCATACATACCCCCAACATGCTCCAAGTGTCACGATCTTAGTTTTATGTCACGGTCTTAGTTTGGTCTGTCTTGTCATGGTTTTATTTTGCTGTTCTGTTCTCCCTGTGTCCTGTCTTCCTCCCTGTCGTTAGTTTCCCTGGTGTGTCTGATTGTCTGATTGTGTTCACCTGTTGCCCTTGTGTTTCTCCTTCCCTGCCCGGCTGTTTCTCGTCTCGTGATTACCCCTCCCTGTATTTAGTCTGGTCTCTTCTTGTGTTCGGTGTTGGTTCATTATTTGTCGTTCATGTCTCCCTTCATGTTGGTCACAGTCACCTTTTGTTTGGATGCTACTTCGTACCTGTTCAAGGATTCTTGTTTTACCTCGTACCTGTTCAAGGATTCTTGTTTTACCTCGTACCTGTTCATGGATTCTTGTTTTACCTCGTACCTGTTCAAGGATTCTTGTTTTACCTCGTACCTGTTCAAGGATTCTTGTTTTACCTCGTACCTGTTCAAGGATTCTTGTTTTACCTCGTACCTGTTCAAGGATTCTTGTTTTACCTCGTACCTGTTCAAGGATTCTTGTTTTACCTCGTACCTGTTCAAGGATTCTTGTTTTACCTCGTACCTGTTCAAGGATTCTTGTTTTACCTCGTACCTGTTCAAGGATTCTTGTTTTACCTCGTACCTGTTCAAGGATTCTTGTTTTACTTCGTACCTGTTCATGGATTCTTGTTTTACCTCGTACCTGTTCAAGGATTCTTGTTTGACCTCGTACCTGTTCATGGATTCTTGTTTTACCTCGTACCTGTTCAAGGATTATTGTTTTACCTCGTACCTGTTCAAGGATTCTTGTTTGACCTCGTACCTGTTCAAGGATTCTTGTTTTACCTCGTACCTGTTCAAGGATTCTTGTTTTACCTCGTACCTGTTCAATCAACACACTCTCACTCCCTAAGCGTCCAATAGCGACGTTTGGTCAGTGTCCGTGGTGTCCAATTGTGACGCTCCTAGGCTCCTTCAGCGTCATAAAGGGACGCAAATAGCTTTCAACTGATTGCAATGTATTCCCATCTGCGTCGGGATTTGACGCTCATGGAAGCACGGCATTCGTTTATGCCGGCTGCCCTTAAAGGCAATGTGAGCATCCATTCCCATTGGATAACGGAGAATTTTACACCCGGAAGTAAGTACTCCTCTTACTGTCGATTGATTTTACAGTGATATCTGCACTACTCATCGACTAAAAAACACCAGATTATCCTTGTTAATTACACAACATTGATTGGTTTAAATTGTGTGCAATGCTTTTGTATTTTTCCCCTTCGATTCGGAGAAACAAATATGTTTTCTGAGTAAAGGATGGCAGAAGACACTACACTACCCAGAATCCCCAGCTATCGTTTGGCCTACACCATGTGCTCTGTTTGACAAACCCCGTTTTTTTCACCATTCATTCCGATGGCTGGCGTCTATGTCACGTGATCTTCAAATGTCTCCCTGCAGAAAAAGAAAACATGGCCGAACTTCGTTTTATTTTAGGTGTAAAATGCCTATTTTAAAGTTAGTTTGGCCATTAAAATGCGTTTTGATGTCATTTGATGCGAGAAATATGAGTTGTTATTTCAGATTATGTGTGCAGTGGATGTACATGATCTTTAGTTTGCTAGTTATTACGAAGATTACTTCAGGAAATCGCGACGTTTTCATTGTTACCAAGGTGGTTGCTAGGGACGCTGCTATCGATATTATTTCTGTTATGTTGTGTAACTGTTTAATGGTGTTATCTTTATTGCTACCCCCTTCCCCGTCAATGTATAGTGTTGGTCCACAGCCTAAACATATTAGTTTAACAAATCCGCATCTAAAGATAGCCTACGTTATTTCCCCCCTGTGCAATTCCAGTCTCACATCTCAGAGCACACCGTCATTAACAAATACCGGAAACAGACCGAAATAATAATAATACCTTATTCCGAGTGTGCTTGCTTTTCTCTTTGAAAGTCATCACATAACGGCATTGTAATACACGGTTCGGCTGCATTACATATTACATATCTGCCGTAGTTCTGTATTTATAGAGCCCTGATGAGAAGACAAACATGAGGAACTGAAAACGTGACGTGGATCATAAATATATCAGCCATTAAACAACATCTTACATTTCTTTTCACACAATACGTCTCCTTGCAGTATCAACACTAATTCGGCTCACTTTTATATTTGATCAATTGGTAGATAGGCTGTATTTACACCATAAAGGTGCACAGCTGATATAAAGGGACACCTGGTGGTTAAAGCATGTTATTGAATTTCAATATTTTTATTATTAGATATTAATACGATCCCTATAAAGTATATTCATTACTCGTTATTCTCTACTAATTGTTAATTAAAGACTGTATGTAATGACTATTTTGCACATCCCTTTCAAGATTTCAAGATTTTCTAAGGTTTATTGACATACCATATAGGCCTACACAACTGTGGTGTAGTTCTGCACTGAATGAAAAACTTGGGTTGCAGGTTCCTCAACAGTGCATTACAAGACATCTATCAATATGTGTGCATACCTCCAGCAATGTTAACTATGTTGAAGCACTTATTTTAACTGATATTATACATAATGTATTATACTCTTATAAGATGTATGTAGATATTTCATCTCCGGCCTTGTCAGGTATTGAACAATCAATAAATAAAGAACACAGAATTGTTGAATATAAAACACAGAATTTATGTGATTATACTAAATGATTTTCAAATAAACACCACTGCATATTTAACTGTTACACATGCTGATGTAACGCAAATGTTCCAACTTTGGATCAATAAAGTATATCTTATCTTAAGCTGATCGATGGCTACTGCCATATTTGCACAATGTGCCTCTGAACCTTGACAAGTGCATGTTTCAGGCTTATCAATTAATGTAATGTAATGTTATCACAGGGGTCACACACATAAGACCAGCTGTTAAATAAAGCTCTTCTGACCTTAGCTGGCATGTGGGTATATATAGTAATACTGCCCATTATGGGCACAAGCAATTTTCACCCATTTATTAATTATATGTTTTAAATGTGAGTGTTTCCTGTCCCCTAAACCTCCAGGGATGTACACAGTTTAATACTGGCAACTTCTTATTATGGGAAATACGAAAACGTCTTTTAAAACTACAACTCCCAGTAGAGACGTGCCATAGAGAACATGTTGCGAAACAGAATAGCCAGCATGTGTAGTTCTGGGGACGGGGTGGGGGAGGGGGGACGCGGTGGACCCGTTCAAATCCAGTTTTGGACAGTCTGCCGTGGTTCCATCCCATTTCAAGTGCTGTTCGAGAATCGGCTTAACCCTCGGAGCACACTCTCCAATCACAGAGCTTGAGGACTATCACGGGGTTTGTCAAGAGCACATGGTGTAGTCCAAACGATAGCTGGGGATTCTGGGTAGTGTAGTGTCTTCTGCCATCCTTTACTCCTGGGAGTGGACGCTCACATTACCTTTAAGGGCAGCCGACATAAACGAATGCCGTGCTTCCATGAGCGTCAAATCCCGACGCAGATGGGAATACATTGCAATCAGTTGAAAGCTATTTGCGTCCCTTTATGACGCTGAAGGAGCCTAGGAGCGTCACAATTGGACGCCACGGACACTGACCAAACGTCGTTATTGGACGCTTAGGGAGTGAGAGTGTGTTGGTTCAAGGATTCTTGTTTTACCTCGTACCTGTTCAAGGATTCTTGTTTTACCTCGTACCTGTTCAAGGATTCTTGTTTTACCTCGTACCTGTTCAAGGATTCTTGTTTTACCTCGTACCTGTTCAAGGATTCTTGTTTTACCTCGTACCTGTTCAAGGATTCTTGTTTTACCTCGTACCTGTTCAATGATTCTTGTTTTTTCAGCTTTTGAAAATAAAGCTCGCCTTTTGTTTCCTTTTGAAACCTGCTTCCTCCTCAATCTGCATTTGGGTCCTATTTTTCCCCAACCGTGACACCAAGTTTCACATGGATGGTAAGAAGCCTAAAAACATGTACACTAAAAAAGGTAGAACATTCTTAAAAAAGTACTTTACAAATATGCAGAAGTTTTCTTGTTAAAGTCAAGGCTATAGGTTTTATAAAAACAAGTCAATATTCACTCACATCCACATGCCCTTTTGTACTAAAAGTATCAAAACAAAAAACAAAACTTAAACTGTGTTGTTTGACTCAAACATTTGGATATCCGTGAGGAATCCATAGGTAGAATCAGACAGGAGAACAGAGGCGAGGAGCCGCAGGTAGCACTGCTGTGAGAGTTGGTGGGGCAAACATCTCTAAATAGCCTCCACAGAACAAGAGGCTCCCCAGAGAGGAGAGTCTTTCTTTGGGTTCTCGTACATCATGGGATGGATGCTGGTTCTTCTTCAAAGTAAAGTGCTGACACAATAAAGTCAGGAGAAGATTCTACACATCTATAAGAGAGAGAGCGTCATGATCTTTTATGCAGGCCTATTGTCTGAGCTCCCTCCTCAGATACTCACAGAAGATCGTAGTTTTGCTTCCTGTTTTCAGAAATATATGGATTGTATCTCCTTCTGTAAGTATTACAAAGATTAGCCAGGGAACTTCTCCCAAAAGAGCGCATGTAGACCTCGGTTAATCTTGCTGCTTGTGATTAATGCATACATTTAACCTCAGTGTTTAGTTCAGAGATCTCCTCACAGAGCAAGGACATCTGGCAGAGCCCACTCACAATCAATATGAGCATTATGTAAATGTAGCGGCTCTGCTCAGGACTCATTTAGAGTTATATACAGTAAGTGTGTGTGTGTGTGTGTGTGTGTGTGTGTGTGTGTGTGTGTGTGTGTGTGACACAGGGTTTTCTAAAGTGTTACTGCCTGCCTGCCACTCGATGCACCATGAATACTGAAATGTCCCAGAATGCAAATGTGTTTTTCTGTCCCAGTTAAACTACGAAAACACTCAGCAAATACATATAGGAATACTTTTGGAAGCATAAGGCTTGACATTTTTGCTTATTTTCTTAAATGTCAATAACGGCCCATTTAATAAAAGGAAAATACCAGCACACAGGAGAGCAGCAGTTGGAGAGAAGTGTTTTAAAAGTAGAGGGGAATTTGGGGGGAAAGTCATTTATTACAGTGAGTTAGCTCCGAGGGTTGTATAACTCCCTGCGTTGGCCTTATAGCAGAACAATGTGTCTCATTTGGGGGGAACACTAATTAGCTGGAAAAGAAACTGGGATGAAATTAAGTTAAAATGGATGTTCGAGGCTTGGATTCACCCTCTGCCACCTCTTGGCAAACTCAATTACATCAGGGTTTTTAGGTGAATGCATTTATCTCAGTGGGGCATACATTATAGAGCACTGAGTCTTTTAGTCTTATCAGAAAACGAGTCAATCAAGTATGGAGGAAAAGGCGAAAAACAAAGCCTTATTTCCTGTCACATGGACCCAGGAGCGACTTCAGGAGGGCAGTTAAATGCTCAATCTCTGCAGCACCATGAATAATTAAGGTCTTAAGAGTAGATGTGCATGCTCACTGTGTGCAAAGGAAAGGAAAAGTCTATATATAGTTATTTTTAAAGTCGATAGAGTTGTTTTTTATACTTGGAAATGATTAAAATGTTGTTGTTTGCGTTTTCCAAGGTTTAGAAAAGCATTTAAAGCTGCTAACGGATATTCTCAAAGTGATACAACACCTTAAACATTAAAGGGGACCTATCATGCAAAACGCACTTTTTGATGTCTTTTATACATAAATATGTGTCTCACGCAGCGTCAGAAAAGAAAACCCTCTCTCTTTTCCTCTGTACCCAAATCTCTAAAAACGGGGCTACAACGGAGCTCATCCAGATTTACATCCGTTATGACGTAATATCGGAAATGTAGGCTGGCTTTACACCCACGGGCCAATCAGAAACGTTGCTGTCAGAGACAATGCCCGACTGTTTTGGACGTGATATGGTCGGTGCATGTTCACATTAGCATCGCTAACACTCAGAGCTAACCTGTGCTGGAGAGCATGTGTGTGAAGTAGCAGGAACTAAAAAGGAACTCACCTTGTGGTATAACCGGCAAGAGAGAAAGCCTTTGAGCTCCAGACTGTTTCAGAGATAATCCTTGATAATCCATGATATGGCTTTTCATCACGGCAGCATTTAGTTTAGACAGTAGCTGCCGGGTCCCGCATGAGCTCAGCCCCCTCCTCTTTTTTTTTAATCAATTCCTTTTTTTTTTTAAAGCTTTATACCCCAAAGCAGCACTTTTGAAACACAAAGTGAAATAGAGGGATATGAGGCATGGCTAGAATGGGTCATCCGTTTGGTATTTTGAGCAAAACACTTCATAGACATGTTTTTTATATATCTGAGACCTATGCTATTGCCTAAAAATAGCATGATAGGTCCACTTTAAGTAAAATTCCTAAATAGGCCTTCAAAGTGATCTTAACATGTTTGTTATTGCTTTATATTTTACAAAACTTTGACCAGTGATCTGCTTTGTGCATAGGAAGTACAGCATTATCTCAAACATAAAGCTAGTGCACAGCAGTTGTTCCTACTTCCACTGATCTCTATCTCTAAAGTAGATTCTCTGATAACTTGATAAAGCCCTTTGCAGCAAAGGGAAGCGCTGCAGATATTACATTTGATTTAACAGTTGTCTCTTTCTCTGGATACCTGTGTTGAGAAATTTGATTCATTTCATAATTCTTTCTTCTTATTTCATCATCTGTATATAAAAGTGCATGTGCTCAAAATCCACATTCAGGCTCAGGAACTAAGGCTCATCTGCATTCACCACACACACACTCAGAAACATTCATCTTAATTCAGTAGATAACGAATACAGTTAAACATTTATATTCTGTGGCTGCAGAGTATGGCTGCATTTGTTGGTAAAAATAGCTAATTGCGGATATTTTCACTGATATTGAGATATAATTGACGAGATTGGAAGGAATGATGAATTGATTATGGTCTGATTCTTTAAGATGATTTGTACCAAACAAATACGTTTCGTTAACTCTACAACTCGGAAGACTGGGATTTCGCTGCATATCATATCCTTGCATTTTTCTTTCAAAATGTAATTTGAACACATTTAGCATTAAAAAAATATTGTGTTTCCTGGGATTAGAATATTCTATTTGTCCGTATCGATTGATTATATTTAAATGCAGCCCTATTTTAGAGCCTATAAGGCAGAGGTCACCAACTACATTTGTCCAACACTTTCGGGGGCCAGAGATTTTTATCTATATATATATATATATATATATTTATTTATATATAAATCATAATCAATTATATATATATATATATATATATATTTATATATATAATTGATTAATATGTTCACTTTATTGAAAAAATTATCTTTTTTTTATAAGCCTGTATCCGGGGTAATACAACTGAAAGCAGTCCTGATTGGCAGAGAACGGAATCAACTTTTTTTATTAACACCGTGTCCTGATTGGTGGGAAACGGTTGCAGGATATAAGAACATTGTTTGCCAGGCGCGCAAAAATGTCACTGTCAAAGAGCCTGAATCGTAAAGTTGATGTGGAAAAATGCAGTTTTAATGAGGAATGGACAGATAAATACGCATTCATCATGCCATCGTTCAATAAGGCTACACCTGTTTGCCTTATCTGCAATGAAACGGTCGCTGTTACAAAAGGACACAGTTGATGGTCACTGCTATAAGGTCATCATCAATACTGAAAAGTGATGAGTTTTTCAATTTTAACTGTATTGTAATATTATATTTTAACTGTGTATTATTTTATTGACCTACACTTAAATCATGTTTTATAATTGTTTGTGTGATAGAGATTATGCAATGTTTTTAGTGTTTGTTGATTGTTATGTACCTGCCTAAGGACTGCAGATGGAAATGAGCTGTAATCTGGCATAATTCATCTCTTCTCTTTTCTGAGATTAATGTATTTGTATGCATGGTCCTTGTTGAAATAAATACATAAGAAATAGGAGGACGGAATACACGTATAGGGGTAAAAAAGAAAGCTTAGTCTAGATGAGAGGCAACACATGAACTTCACTTGACTGCATGTTGATTCTGAGCAGAATTATTACAGTGCTAACAGGGGGAGAAACTTGGAAAAGTGACACTACAAGGCAGACATGAGATCAGACCAGGGGTGTCCAAACTTTTAAAAAATATACGAAGGGCTGGGCCGCTCACTAGAGGTGAGGTGTATCGCCTCTAAATTAAGTTATAAATTAGCAAAATCAATCAAATGTGGGCTTGATACTTGAAAATGCTTTAAGAAAAAAAAGCCCACATTACAGCTCTCCATATGGTTTCATTTATTTTGTTAGCAGCTCATTCCTTAAAACAGAAGCCTCAGATTGCTTATAATAAGAGGAAATATGAAGGGTCTATTTCAAGCTTGATATGTAAATAAGTTATTGGGCTTTTTTCTTATCAATTTAAATTTGTTAGAACATGTTTTCAACTTTAAAAACTGTGCTTACCAACACATGAATACTGTGTAATATATTTGAGTGTATATATTTAAAAAGTACAATATAAGACAAGCACAAGTTTAATTTGTGGGACATATTTCACTATCCTTTTTTAATTTGCTGAGGGCCGATTCAAAATGGCCCCCGGGCCGTAGTTTGGACACCCCTGGATTAGACAGATGGGTAACAGGTGACCCTGGAAGAAAACCAAGAAAAAGGTTTTTTTTAAAAGAAGCAGGGACAATTCTTTCAGAGAATAATTACAGGCCTGATTCCTGACAGAAAAACGACATAAAAGAAACATCAACAATACCAACCCTATTGGTTTTTCAAACTTTTTTCCAGACTATTCTATTAATGTCCTTTCAGCAGGGATATTTACGGTAAAAAATAAAACAATCAACGCAGTGACCTCTGTGCTTTATGTCGTATCTCGAGCACAGACTCTATTCTGTAGATTTTTTTTGTTTAAAACGATTAGAGAAACATTTGGACCGGAATGTAGTGAAATTGTAACCATAGCAACGCACGGCTCTGCTAATAACGAGGGAGCCGTCAGAAGGTCTACCTTTGTGTGTGAACAACAGCGGGATGAAAAGATGGGAATGAATTCCTTTGATTTCACCGGTTTAATGGGACCAACCGCTGAAAGAGGATGGAGCTTTGTTGTGTTACAGGTGCATTATGGCATCGCCTCCACAGAAACAGGCTCTGTCCCCTCTGGTTGAATCCATCTGCACAGATTCAGTTTGTTTCTGTTGAAGTGACAACTTTTAGTTTGAGGAAGTTTGCTCACAGTGCAGCGTTATGGTCAATAAGAATGTAATTATTTCCCTGTGTCCCATCAGTGTGGTCCCCTACAGTAGCATTCATGGTCAATGTAAATATGGCTGGGCGATATGATAATATATTCAAAATTATCAAAAAAAAAATTATTATATATATTGTTTCTATTGGTTTGTTGAGACACCACTCGCCAAACTGCGTTACAGCAATATTAGCACCATAAAGTGGACTACAACGGGCTTACTTCGTTACGCAGAAATGTGTAAATAAAAAGTTTGGTTTGCCCTTGTTAATATAGGAACATTATCTCTGACAGATCAAATAAAAACCAGCCGTGCACACATGCAGACAACACAGATAAAAGAATATATTTCACTCAACTACGAAAACAGTACATCCATTACTCATTGCAACAGGAGTCAGGACCAATTGTTAACAAAGCAGGTCTAAACCAGTCTCCCTTTAGAGCGAACCTGGGCTATTATAAACACTTATAATAAGCAGAGAGATTATGTTAGCTGTATGAGTACATTTAGAGCAAGATGTGTATGGTCATATTATGATATACTGTCTTAATGTCTGCCACCTTTCCTGTTAAATGCATGTACCAGCTGTTTTTGATTAATATTATATTTGCTTTGTGTAAATAAGACAAAGGCGAAGAATATGACATTTTGAAATTCCCCAATTTGCAGATGTAAATACACTAATGAGCTATGTTAAAGGCCCCTTTGGTGTATTTTGAAGTACTTAGCCCTGGTGCACAATGAAAGGGAAATGTAAGAGGACATTTGGGTGAAAGAAATGTTTCCTTCAGATACTCTGTGTGAAAACTCATGCTAACCTCCCTCAGGGGTCCAGGGAAAAGACTTCAATCGGGTCTTTTAACTGCAGCAGCACAGAGCGGCTCGGTGACAGAGTATGTCTGTGTGTGTGTGAGGCAGTGTGTGAGGGACACAGTGCGTGTGTGAGGCAGAACAAGGCAGGATCGCTGCGTCGGGTTCCAATTAACTCCTGAACATCCCATTGTTTTGAATCGCTGACACCACCCCATAACATCCCAAAGCACCCCACACACACATTATTGTTTCATCTTAGTCTTTTTATATCAGATGTCTGAGGGTGTGTCTGAGTCACACTCTGATAGCCATACTTTAATACCCTCTCTACGCTCTGGTCTAGCACACAAACTGTCGTCTATAGTGCATTAGCTGCAGATCATTTAGGAAATGACCATTACATCCAGGTTTGGTGCGGTTTACATGAGGTTTAATCATCTTTCTGGTGCTAATTGTTTTACTGTTAATGACATCTGGAACTGAAATTGGCCTTGGTAATACTTCAAAATGCGGTACAGTAAACAAACGATTATTGAATATTAATCGTAATGAATCCAGAAATTCCCGAGTAACTCTGATTTAAATGTATGGCGGACAATGAGGTTCAAGGGAGCAGACTAGGAATATTAATTAATCTTCAGGTAATATTACATATCAGAGAACAATAATAGAACATTTTTTTCCTCATGAGTTGTTCCTGGAAAAAATACAAAAGTTAAAAGTATTAGCATTTAAAAGGTACAAATACTCTGAAGTAATTATGCAGATGCCCCATCTCAGAATAATCTACAGTCTATTGTATTGTATTGGACTGTAATGACTGGTAAAGGTGAAACTCATTTAACTTTAAATTATGTTGGTATAATTTATAATAACACAACAAAGGTGATTTATAATTAATAATCTAGTAACCAAATATATATGGTAGAGTAAAAACAAAACTTGTGTCTAAAATGTAGTGGAGTAAACAAAAAGGAAATATATTTTTTGACAAATATTCACGTTTCTTTTTTTGTTGTTTTATATATATATTTTTTTCAGTTATAAAATAAGCAGACATTGCTCCAGATAACAGAACATACAACAAAACATGTAACAACAAACAACTAAACAAAACATTACGGGGGGGGGATGCAAGGATGACTTCCTAAGACAGCTGATTGTGACATACACAGGACATTACATACACAATACATTATACATTACACAGGAGATGCCATATTGACAGGGTCAGATAGGAGAGTGAGGACAGTGAACCGCAATCCTCCTGTCTCCCCTCAAAATTCCCCAGCAGAGAAGCTGCACGCTCCATATTCAGTAGGTCCAGATACTCCCTCAGCCATGAGTCCCTAGTAAAGCAGGCTGGTTTGCGTTCCTTCCAGTTTAGTAGGATGAGTCTTTTTGTGGATAAACAGCCCAATGTCCAGAGCCGATCGGCAGTCCTTGCAACAGCCATCTGGCTTGAGACCCAGTAGACATGCAATGGGACATGTAGGGAAATTAACTTTTAAAGATTCAGACATTAAGGATATTACTTCTGACCAAAGTTTTTTTACCGCTGGGCATTCCCAGAGTAGGTGCAACAATGTACCTCGCTTGCCACATTCATGCCAGCATACGTCTCTGTGTTTATTGTCCATCTTGGATTTTGTAACAGGGGTGATGTAAGCTCTATTGAGAATTTTGAACTGAATGATCCTGAATCTTACACATTTAGAAGAGAACATAGCTGACCTCCAAATGGAGTTCCATTGCAAAGCAGACAGAGAGATATTCAAGGCATGCCCCCAGGACAGTTGGACAGGAGAATAGGTATTCGGCGCAGCCCTAGATAATAATTTATAAATATTAGAGACCACACCTGATGATATGATTGCTTTCATGAGGCGCTGGTCCTCTTCCATACATGAAGCAGGCATGGCTCCCTCCTTACATTTTGTACTAATAATAATTTGGGGCGGTGGTGGCGAAGTCGATAGGGACTTGGCTTGGCAACTGGAAGGTCACCAGTTCAAGTCCCGGCAAGACCAAGTGCTACCGAGGTGTCCCTGAGCAAGGCACCGTTCCCTACACTGCTCCCCGGGCGCTGTTCAAAATGGCTGCCCACTAGGCTCCTAACACTAGGATGGGTCAAATGCAGAGAAACAATTTCCCCACGGGGATTAATAAAGTATATCAATCTATCAATCAATCAATAATAGATGTTAGTTGTGCATATGATAGATGAGCCTGAGAGACCATACTGATTTTTGAGTTGTTGAAATGGAAGGGTTTGGTCTCTATATATCTGTCCAATTGTAGTAATACCAGCCCTCTGTCAGATATTATTACTTAAGGTGCCTCCTCCTGCAGAAAGACAGGGGTTACTCCAGATGGGGCAAGATGGCAAAGAGAGCCCCTCTATATTGAGTCTCCTTTGCAGTTGCTTTACAATAGAGCATGAAAAGCGGACGATGGTATTATCCATTGAGGGTGGTGGTCTTGGGCAGTACCACATTGATGCCAGAGATATGTTTTGGTTTACAGACATGATGGATTGCTCCAGCCATTGCACTTTTGTACGCCCACGATAATGGATACTTTGCGTTGAAGGACAGATAATACTGGAATACATCCGGGACTCCCAAACCTCACATTGATCTTGGAATGATCAAATTATTATGTGCGATTCTGGGTTTTTTATTATTCCAAAGGAACTGAGTGAATAGGGATTTGATGTCTTTAAACCATTTTAGTGGGAATTCAATAGGGATAGAGGAGATAATATGAGAAAGCCTTGGGAGAACATTCATTTTCAAGGTTTCTGCTCTGCCCCATAGAGAAAGTGGTATGGCCATCCATCTGTTGATGTCCTCCTTAATGGACTGGAATATAGCAGGGCCGTTAAGGCTAAAGATTTTTGAGATAGGAGAGACGATGTTAATTCCCAAATACCTCATTCCATTTGTTTTCCAAATAAAGGGGGTGTTCATTAGGTTGTGCTTATATGTGTATGAGTTAAGTGGGATTGCTTCACTCTTGTTCCAATTTACCTTATATCCAGAGAAGCTGCCAAATAAATGTATCATATCAAGAACTGCGGGTATAGAGAGTGCTGGCTTGCTCAAAGTAAGAAGTATATCGTCAGCGTACATATTTAATTTGAAATCGTGTCCATGAATGTTCACACCATGTATGTCACCATTAGAGCGAATTGCACAGGCTAATGGTTCTAGAGCCATAATAAAAAGTAGGGGACTATCTGGACACCCTTGCCTCACGCCACAAATATTCACATGTTTCTAACAAAAGATACATGTCTTATTAACACAAGGTTACAAGATCTAAAAGTGTTTTTGTGATACAGACTCGTGAGGCATCTGTAGTTCAGAGATGCTCTGGGCCAGGCAATGCAAATGTAAAAGTTCAACTTTAAAAGGCACCTTTAAAATACCTCACATCCATCACAGATAATAGGAGAGCTCCTAGTTTGACCTTTTTTATAAAGGCATGTAAACAAACACTGCAGTAGCTGAGGTGAGAAGAAACCAAAGTAATTATAATCCTCTCTGAGCTGATCTAATTTTAGCTTTCAAAGAAAGACAAAAAGCAAGACTTTCTTTTAGTATGTAAGCAACTATATTCCAGTGATGCAATGCAGCAGTCTTGTCGCTCATGCTTATCATCACCAGTGACTGAGACGGACAAAGTATTTGCAGTGAAGTGAAGACACACAGGAAGTCCTGCAGTTCAAACCCAACTCATCCTGGACCATGGTGTGTCCCCCGCGCTGCAACAGTAAACAAGCGCTCGAGCTGCTGGAGGTGAGTGTGTGAGCAGCACGTTAGGAGCTCTGGTGTTGCATTAGGGACTCTCAAAAAGTGAACTCCCTGAACCTGCTTTAAACTCCTCTGTCCACCATGGAGCATGCTCCTGGGAAAACATTTACTATCTGAAAGATAACATCATAGACTGTATGTAAAATGTTGACATGGTCACTGTGATGTCACCCATTGGATTGTGGACTACTGTTTTAAAGTCTCAAATTTAGCATTCTGGCTATTGCAATTTATGTGCGTGCCATTGCAATCTGTTATTCTTTTTGGTAACAGCTGTGACAGGACAGGGTTAAGCTACACCACTGAACACTGAAAAACACTCAAGTTCAGAGAAGAAAACAAAGACAACATCCAAACCAGACAACGTAGCCCTACCCTAAGGAATTCCCTGCTTTAAAGTTTATTTTACTTTAAATATGACGATAATTCTTTAATTAGTTTAATGTTTTCTGTCACTGAGGTTATAAATTACATCAGTCATTTTACGGGGTAAAAGTACTCCGTAAAATGGAGATGACGGAGTACTTTTCCCGTTTAGTTCCGTTAGTACCCCTTACTGTATGTCACGTTCACACCAAAAAGAGTACTTAGTGCCGGGAACTTTTACCCCATTTTTAGTGCCTGCTAGAGAGGTGGTACTAAAAAAGTACAAAAAAGTACCAATTTCTATTCGCTGGGCGAATTGCAAACCAGGCCCCGTAAAACTCTGAAAAGTTTTTTGAAGCCACCATTGTATTTGCTGGCATTAGCATTATTAGCATTAGCATTAGCCCTGCGCACCAATGGAGAGAGAATAACTTAAGGCAACACAAAAAAAAACATGGGAGCGGTGGAGTGATGAGGAGGTGTCGGCGTTCTGACGATTTACTCGGAAGGCATCAGTAGAAGCTGCTGGGACTCCCAGCAGCTTCTACTGAAGCCAGTCCCCAACTCCCGGGACTTCGAGTGGCAGTATACGCCGTGAAGTTGTTTGCGGCCTGCCAGTAAACCCAAAGAAGAAGAAGAAGTGACGTCAGCGGCTCATTTGCGTAATCTTCCCTCAGGGAAAAGTACTCCGGTGTGAACGCGATTGGTACTTAGTGCCCTGGGGTACTAATGGCGCATTTCCACTGCAGCGGGTAGCCCCGTTTAAGCGTCCTTAATCGCCCTCAAGCGGCCAGGCCAGTTTTTGGTGGCCTTTCCATATAGCATATCACCGACTAGCGGGTACTTTTCCCCTCTTTTTCCGGCCCCATAAAATCGTGGTTCTATCAGGCCAGGGCTGAACTAGTGACGTCAACACTCTCGACTGCTGATTGGTCAGAGAGAATCGTCACAAGATCGCACGCGAGATCATCCCTAGCGTCGCATATATATCTAGAAGCAAGCTTGCAGCATTTTTCTACACAGCATTTTTGTAAACGGAGGAGCTACAAAAAAACGTCAAAGAAAAGCACACCGTGGTCGACCGAGGAGGTGACGACGTTCCTACATCTCATTGGGGATGATACAATCCAGCGGGAGCTCGACGGAACAACAAAGCCGATCGCCGCGCCTACACTGCGGTGCTACCCCAGGTCCTAAACTGTAATGGAAATGCGCCACGGCCTCGGACGGCCAGCGAGGCAGCCCGAGGCCTGAGCGAGGACGCTTAGGGACGCTAGTAGTGATACAAATGCCATATCAATCTCATTAGTATGCAGAAAAAGTGACAGGTCGCCCCGCCCCTTTTCGACCGGAAGTCCCGCCTTATTTGACCGGAAGTCCCGCCTTTTTATTTTATTTTGAAAACCGGAAGTCCCGCCTCGTTCGACCGGATGTCCCGCCCCCGCTTCCGGCGAATGTCCCGCCCCCGCTTCCGGTTTACAAAATAAAATGCCGTTGTTTTCAATCAATTAATATGTCTAGGATATATATATCCCGCCTCCTAACCACTTCCTGTGTGGTTAATCCTGTATACAGTATCGAGTGTAACTTACAAATACTTGCAAATAACATGAAATTAATCAAAAGTAAAGCATCTTAAAAACATATATTTAAACCTCTCTGTTTTTGCAAACAGGACATGACAGGACATGAGGGGAGAGAACATATGGTGGAGGAGGGGGGAACACACACACACACACACACACACACACACACACACACACACACACACACACACACACACACACACACACACACACACACACACACACACACACACACACACACACACACACACACACACACACACACACACACACACACACACACACACACACACACACACACACACACACACACACACACACACACACACACACACACACACACACACACACACACACACACACACACACTCACCCCTCACCCTCTCCCTCTGTCTAAATAAAAAGCCAGCGTCACTCTTAAATATTTTTCAAGTCAGCGAGACACCGGTGACAACTTACAGCCATCCGTTGGGTGCTCCAAATCAAAGTAAAGCATATAAAAAACAGATATTTTAAAAAGTCAGCCTTTTTGCTAAAGGATAAGGGAGGGGGAAAACCCCAAACCCCCTATGGAGAAGTCATAAACCCCCTATGGAGACAAACATGTTGTAAACAGAGGGAGGTAGGTAATATACTTAAATATAGAAAGTCAGAGAATATTTATCAGAGGATAACGCATATACATTTGTACAAGTCGACACGGGTGGATTTTTTGTAAGAAAACAGAGTTTTCGTACTCAGACCGCTGCAACAATTTCAAGCAGATCTCTGCGATATGCAGTCGCTGTCCGAATATAATCCATCCATCCATCCATCTTCTCCCGCTTATCCGTGGTCGGGTCGCGGGGGTAGCAGTTCCAGCAGAGAGCCCCAAACTTTCTTTTCCCTGGCGACATCAACCAGCTCTGACTGGGGGATCCCAAGGCGCTCCCAGGCCAGCGAAGAGATATAATCCCTCCACCTGGTCCTAGGTCTACCCCTTGGTCTCTTCCCAGCTGGACGTGCCTGGAACACCTCCCTAGGGAGGCGCCCAGGTGGCATCCTAACTAGGTGCCCGAACCACCTCAACTGGCTTCTTTCGACGCGAAGGAGGAGCGGCTCAACTCCGAGTCCCTCCCTGATGACCAAACTTCTCACCTTATCTCTAAGGGAGACACCAGCCACCCGGCGGAGGAAACCCATCTCGGCCGCTTGTATCCGCGATCTCGTTCTTTCGGTCATGACCCATCCTTCATGACCATAGGTGAGGGTAGGAACAAAAATGGCCCGATAGACAGAGAGCTTTGCCTTCCGGCTCAGCTCCCTTTTCGTCACAACGGTGCGGTAAAGCGACTGCAGTACCGCTCCCGCTGCTCCGATTCTCCGGCCCATCTCACGCTCCATTGATCCCTCACTCGAGAACAAGACCCCGAGATACTTGAACTCCTTCACTTGGGGTAAGGACTCATTCCCTACTTGGAGTGGACAGTCCATCGGTTTCCTGCTGAGAACCATGGCCTCAGATTTGGAGGTGCTGATCCTCATCCCAGCCGCTTCACACTCGGTTGCGAACCGATCCAGTGAGTGCTGAAGGTCGCAGACCGATGAAGCCATCAGAACCACATCATCTGCAAAAAGCAGTGGTGCAATCCTTAGTCCACCGAACTGCAGACCCCCCCCCCCACGACTACGCCTCGAAATCCGATCCATGTATATTACAAACAGGATTGGTGACAAAGCGCAGCCCTGGCGGAGGCCAACCCTCACCGGAAATGGGTCCGACTTACTGCCGAGGACCCGGACACAGCTCTCGCTTTGGGAGTACAGAGATTGGATGGCCCTGAGTAGAGACCCCCTCACCCCATACTCCCGCAGCACCTCCCACAGTAACTCCCTGGGAACCCGGTCATACGCCTTCTCCAAGTCTACAAAACACATGTAGACCGGATAAGCTTACTCCCAGGCCCCCTCCAGGATCCTTGCGAGAGTGAAAAGCTGATCCGTCGTTCCACGACCAGGACGGAATCCGCATTGTTCCTCCTCAATCTGAGGTTCGACAATCGGCCTGACCCTCCTTTCGAGTACCTTGGAGTAAACTTTCCCGGGGAGGCTGAGTAGTGTGATGCCTCTGTAATTGGCACACACCCTCTGATCCCCCTTTTTGAAAAGGGGGACCACCACCCCGGTCTGCCACTCCTTCGGTACTGTTTCCGACTTCCACGCAACGTTGATGAGACGTGTCAACCATGACAGTCCCTCAACAACCAGAGCCTTCAGCATTTCCGGGCGGATCTCATCCACCCCCGGGGCTTTGCCACTGTGGAGTTGTTTGACGACCTCAGTGACCTCCCCCCGGGAGATTGGCGTTGATCCCCCGTCATACTCCAGCTCTGCCTCTAACATAGAGGGCGGAGTTGTCGGGTTCAGGAGTTCCTCAAAGTGTTCCTTCCAACGCCCCAATACTCCATCAGTTGAGGTCAACAACGTCCCATCCTTACTGTACACAGCTTGGATGGTTCCCTGCTTCCCCCTCCTGAGGTGTCGGACAATTTTCCAGAACAACTTTGGTGCCGCCCGAAAGTCCTTCTCCATGTCTTCTCCGATCTTCTCCCACACCCGCTGCTTTGCCTCGGCCACGGATGAGGCTGCTGCCCTTCGGGCCTGTCGATACCTTGCAACTGCCTCGGGAGTCCCCCGGGATAACAAATCCCTGAAGGCCTCCTTCTTCAGTCCGACGGCTTCCCTGACCACCGGTGTCCACCAGGAGGTTCGAGGGTTACCGCCCCTTGAGGCACCTAGGACCTTGAGACCACAGCTCCCCGCCGCGGCTTCGGCAATAGAGGCTTTGAACACCGACCACTCTGGTTCAATGTCCCCAACCTCCACAGGAATGCCCGAAAAGCTCCGCCGGAGGTGTGAGTTGAAGGCCTCCTGAACTTGGGCCTCCTCCAGACGTTCCCAGTTCACCCGAACTACACGTTTGGGCTTACCAGGTCTATCCAGAGGCTTCCCCTGCCACTCGACCCAACTCACCACCAGATGGTGATCAGTTGACAACTCCGCCCCTCTCTTTACCCGAGTGTCCAAAACATACGGCCTCAGGTCCGATGATACGATAACGAAATCGATCATGGACCTTCTGCCTAGGGTGCTCTGGTACCACGTACACTTATGAGCATCCTTATGTTCGAACATGGTGTTTGTTATGGCCAATCCATGACTAGCACAGAAGTCCAGTAACAAACCACCACTCCGGTTCAGATCAGGGGGGCCGTTCCTCCCAATCACGCCCCTCCAAGTGTCTCCATCATTGCCCACATGTGCGTTGAAGTCTCCCAGCAAGACTAAGGAGTCCCCTTCAGGAGCCCCATACAGGACTCTTTCCAGGGTCTCCAAGAAGGCCGAATACTCTGAACTGCTGTTGGGTGCATAAGCACACACAACAGTCAGAGTTTTCCCCCCCATAACCCGCAGGCGTAGGGAGGCGACCCTCTCGTCCACTGGGGTAAACTCCAACAACGAAGCACCTAACCGGGGACTTGTGAGTATCCCCACACCCGCCCGGCGCCTCACACCTTGAGCAACTCCGGAGAAGAATAGAGTCCAACCCCTATCCAGAAGTAAGGTTCCAGAGCCGACGCTGTGCGTAGAGGTGAGCCCAACCAGATCCAACTGGTACCGCTCCACCTCCCGCACAAGCTCCGGCTCCTTCCCCCCCAGAGAGGTGACGTTCCACATCCCCAAAGCCAGCTTCTGCCGCCCGGGTCTGGTCCGTCGCAGTGTTAATTTCGTTAACGAAAACTATGACGAAAAATGTTCGTCAACGACCTTTTTTACATGACTAAGACGAGACGATGACGAGCTAAAAATAGATTCTTGATAACGAAAACTATGACGAAATGTAAATGTAGTTTTCGTTGACGAGACGAGACGAGACGAAGGTGTTAAGGGTGGACTATCGGACATTAAAAATGCAGGATATTATTTTCCTCCAATTGTCCGTCTTCTCTTTCAAAATGCATCCCTGTCATTGGTTGAATTATTTGGGATTCTGGGAATTTGCACACCTCACTCACCCCCGCCCACCCCAGCTTCACTGCAGCAGCACAGGTGGTGATGATATCCAAACAGTGAAGATGACGGATTCAGCGAAAGCGCTTTTAGTTTTTGGTCGCAAAAAAAGAATAGATATATGGACCAACTTTCTTTATAACTCGGTAGAAAATAAAACACACTGCACTGCAACTGCGGGAGAAGGAGAGACGCCATGTGGCTTCAAATTAGTTGGGAAGAATACGACTAACCTGAAGAGGCACTTGAAGGCGCACCATCCTGCTATTTATGCCACGGTATGTAACGTTACATGATAAGTCGTAACTAACTCGTATGTGGTAACGCTAACTAAGCATATACATTTGCTAACGTTAAGTCTATGTTACTGGGCAGTCTGCATTTGCAAGTTGCCATTGCCAATGCAGACTGCTAGCTAGTCACTAGTTACTAGAGGCAAATGTACTAACTATCTATGTTAGCTTAGCCTTTCTTGCAAACACGTTTTCAGTTTCCGGTAGCAAATGAATGATTCTGGCAAGTTCCAGGCTAATGTTGGCTGGGCTTGCATTGCAATAACTATCTAGTCACTGCAATTATTGTGTGTTTTTTTAAGAGTACACGGCAATTTATTTGGAAAATACTTTCTTATCTCTAAGGCCAGGTAGGCATATATAATAGGCTAGTTGTATTGTATTATCACATAATTAGAATCTTCAAAATCTAAACTTGATATTATTGATATACTATATTTTAATGATAATACTATTACCAAAGGCATATTTTAAAGGGATTAGCCTACATTTAATTAATTGGAATTCATCTGTAGGCGTTGTAGTTCTGTATAGGGAGTAATTATGCAATCTTATTTTTCCTCACCTAGATCCCAGAGACGAGTACTCCAAAACAGCAACCTGGTGCAAAGAATAAACAGTCAACTATCCCAGCAGCGTTCTCTTCCTCAGGACCAAAATATAAAGCAGACTCGCTGGAACAAGGCACCAAAGAAAAGGTCATTGCCCAGTGGATTGGACGCACCGGTCTACCTGCCCGTACAGTTGAGGATGAGGATTTCATCCTTATGATAGAGACCTTCGATAAGAGGAGAAGTGCTTTCCTCAAACTGAATAGAGATCAGTAGGCTAAAAAGTTGTTAATGCTACTACGGATGTCTGTACTTTGTCTGTTACTTTATATGAGAGTGCACTACAGAGGTGGTTCCCTCTGATTGTTTATAAGGCCAAGTTTATTCAAGGTTTATCTTATTCTATAGGTATGTACTGTATGCACTTTCAACATTTTTATTTTATTTGTAGGTACAGAAACGTATAATGTTAAGGTGAGGGATAGTTTTATACAACAATTTATACTTTATAATTTATACAAGTTACTGCTTTGCACTGCATCTTGTGAGGGATGACCCTCTGTTCTGACAAGTTACTGACACACCATTGATAAATGTAGAGAGTCTACAATGGACTACAGTTTGAGTCACTGAGCTAACTCAAGTCTGTAATTTTCGTGATCCAAAACTTCAGGTGTCATGTCATTGTTCATCATTTATTGCTCTGTTTTGGGCATACGTGTCTTCACTTTTATTGGAGGTTTCGGAAAATAAATATAAGGCTAAAAAAAATAATGTTTTGGTTCTTGACTTGGAGTAAAGAACATTCCACTATGTTACCAGTACCACTTGTATCTATGTGTATGCACTATCCTTACCTTAGAGGATCAGCAAGGACAACACAACAGTATTGCACCAATGTGAGAGGCTAGAGATATCAAACTAAGTAAAGGGTTAAGAGAGTGAAATGTTGCTTTACAAATTTCAACACTTGATACGGTCACCTTGATTCCAATTTCAGATACCTGTATTTGCCTAACTGAATTGGTTTAAAGAGAGAAAACATTTTGACTTAAAGTTAACTAAAATGTAATTTTTCATCGACTAAAACTGGACTAAAACTAGACTAAAACGTTTTGAGTTTTCGTCGACTAAAACTAGACTAAAACGTTTTGAGTTTTCGTCGACTAAAACTAGACTAAAACTATAAAGGATAGAAATGACTAAAATGTGACTAAAACTAATAACCATTTTCGTCTAAAGACTAAGACTAAGACTAACTCAAAAATAGCTGCCAAAATTAACACTGGTCCGTCGAGACCCTCCGCTTTCACTGCCACCCTTCTGGCAGCGCACCCGACCCCATCGATGTTTCCCGTAGGTGGTGGGCCCGCGGGACGGAGAAGCGGAGGTGTTGCCCACGTTTCCTTTTCGGGCTGGGCCCGGCCGGGCTCCGTGGCAAGCCCGGCCACCAGACGCTCGCCGACGAGTCCTCCTTCTGGGCCTGGCTCCAGAAGGGGACCCCGGGCTTCCTCCGGGCCGGGTATCCTCACTTCCTGTGTCGTCTTTCATGAGGTCTTTTGAACCAATCTTAGTCTGGCCCCTTGCCTGAGACCAATTTGCCATGGGAGACCCTACCAGGAACACAAGGTTCCAGACAACACAGCCCCCAGGTTCATCAGGGCACACAAACCTCTCTACCACGGTAAGGTGCTGGTTCTTCAGAGAGGTCCGAATATGCCCGATTTCCGAGGTCCGAATATAATGATGGCTTTAATTATTTGTTAACAGTCATAAATGTATTTAGAAAAACCTGTGCTCAAACATTAAAAAGAAAAAGAAGGGTAAGGTTACCAAAGCTTTTTGATACACTTTTAACACACAGCGAGATCCCTACAAAGTTACAAACAGCTGAGGGGAAAGAATTCTTTAATAAAGTTTAATAAAGTTTTTCAAAACTTGTTGAAGAAAAACGGTATACAACATTATATATAACCGCCATTGACATAAAGGCATGTATGGTAGAAAGATTTAACCGTACGCTGAAAACTAAAATGTGGAGATATTTTACAGCTAAAAACACTCCTAGACCTATGATAGTGTTTTTTATGTATGACAACTCTACAACTGGTAGAAAGTTAAGTACTTTTTCTGAGCAGATTTTCTTTAAGACTGTGACTCTTAACAAACCAACCCCCCGAGAGACAGACATACTCATCCACTTTTCAACGTATTTTGTTTTTGTCTTTCTCGCTTTTTTTTTCCATTATATTTTTGGAAAAAACTACATAGTGATTGCTAGCAAAAATACAACATGCAACTAATACATTATACAATATTACGACTTTTGGCGATATTTTCAACACAATATACTTGTACCTTTTTTATTTTTGTAGGACTTCAAGATATGTTGCATGTCATGCATAAACACGGTGTCATCTTTCTTGAAACTGATGTGCTGTCCGTTTTACAAACAAGTTATGTTTATGCTTCTTCATCCTCTGAATGTTCCTCCTAATAAGTAGTTTGCAGAAAATAACAAGATTTACAAAATGGCGGCATATGTTCGCAGTGTGCAGGATTTAGTATGTCTAACAATGGTAGGTTCCAACCAATGGATAGCTTGTTCACTCACCCTCCTATCCCAAGTTGTAGGATAATGTATATTGGCTGCAAAAAACTTGAGGCCCAATCATCTTTTCTCTGTCCATTCTGCGCTACTGTAGACGTGGCAGTGCAACCTAGAGGACAAACAGATCAGAATCAGTAACGGGTTTATTGCCAGGTAGGTTCACACGTACGAGGAATTTGACTAGGTGTCGTACATACAAATAAAATAAATAAATTAAAAAAAAGTACACAGATAGCAAACTATATTAAGAACACTGTAATAAAAATAGTAAGATAGCAATAAAATAAAGCAGTATTTTACATCGAAATAGAATGCAATAAATTATAGAATATAAAATATGTGCAGTAAGCAATATTTAAACATTGCATTATTTACCATCCTGTGATCTCCATTATGTAATGCATAGAGTCTGCGTTGTGGCTGAGGTAAAGTGTCAGTGGGGGGGAACGGGCCTTGTTGAGGTGGCGAGAGGTTCTGGTCCTGATGGAGAGAGGTTCTGGTCCTGATGGAGAGAGCTTGATAGACTGGTGACTGGATGTGCAGCTGTTGGTGTACAGGGAGAAGAGCAGAGGGGAAAGAACGCAGCCTTGAGGGGAACCGATGCTGATGGTCCGGGAGTCAGAGAGGTGTTTCCCCAGCCTCACGTGCTGCTTCCTGTCAGACAGGAAGTCTCTGATCCACCTGCAGGTGGAGTCGGGCACGCGCAGCTGGGAGAACTTGTACTGCAGCAGAGCCGGGATGATGGTGTTGAAGGCGGAGCTGAAGACCACAAACAGGATCCTGGCACAGGATCCTGGCGTAGGTTCCTGCTGTGTCCAGGTGCTGGAGGAGGAAGTGAAGTGATAACTATTAGTAAACCATAATGATGGATGTTATTATCAGCAGCTGCCAATAGATCCCCTACATCTTGTATGATGGACCTTTGAAGCAGGGTTACACAAAAAAAAAAAAAAAAATTGTAAAACAGTTATTGAGAGCATCCCAAGGGCATTGATCCTATGCTAAACCTTCCAGAACTCCAACTTTCTAATACCTTAGAAACGACAACTAGCCGTTGGCACGAATGTAATGCTTCAGCTTCCTACGACTTTAAAGCTGTGTGGACGTGGCTCTATGAAGAGTCGTTCATATTTTTCTCATTATTTCATAAGTTTAGAAGGGGTAACAACAGTTACCTTTTGTTAATTTTACCTCGAGCCAAACTTGTGCGACTTGTTTCTGAAATCCCTTTCTCTTAAAGTGAATACATAAAATAAAAAAACAGTGGCGCTTACCCTAAAACTAACCACTGGATAGGGTTAACCCTAACCCATATATATTTTTGTATTATTATTATTATTATTTTTTTAAATATATATAGCACCAAATTGCAAATAATCTATATCTACGGTCACTTTTCACATTGAACATGAGCTCTTTTATTAAATAAACTAAACGCTTTCATTTTAAGTTGAGTTTAGTGTTTTTGACCCTAAGAAACACTGATGCATTAATCAATAACAATAATCCACAGCTCCTCTCTCTGCTCCAGAGGATTTAAATAATATATCAGCAGTAAACCTAGGGGAAACACTGACATTCAATATTATGTTAGAGACAAGTTAGTTATTACTCACATATCAAAGTATTTTCATCTGCAAGATGGAAGAATAGCTGGGTGCTGCCTGGAGAGACTGATGAGGAGTCACCGGCTGGCTTCAGCAGCTTTCCACACAAAGCCATCACATGTTCTGTTCCATAGTCTTCACTGTCCACTGTGCTCTGTCAAAAGAGTGAACATCACAGCTGTCATGGTAACCCTTTGTTACACAACATACAACCAACATGCGTCAAAAGTGACCCAAATTAGTTTAAATTGTAAATATCTTTGCAATAAATTACCTCCAGGAATTCCTCAATTAACCTGTTTTTGATCAACACCAATTTTCATTTTAACTTTCTTACTTTTTTAAATAAAAATCATGTTTGTATCACTACACTTCTAAGGCACAACCATAGACTGTATATATAAATGGACGTAGGGTCCGTGACGTCACCCATAGGATTCTGCAGAGTTGCCGTGAAGCCCTTAGTAGGCGGAGTCGGCCACTAACGGCTCAACAGTGACGTCAGAGTTCAACTCCCGCCTTCTCCAAATAAGGGCAAAGAGGCGGAGCCGAGGCGGGACCTGCTGCCACCCAGCTGGAAGTTCCAGAGCTAGCTGAAGCTACCAAGCTAAGCTAACATACTCCCCATCTGCACACTGCCGTCGCATTTTACGTTTCTAAGGTAAGCGGACATGAAACTATTCAGCAAAAATATAAATAATAATCTAAGTTATTGAGTTTTTAGCATAATACTTCAGAATCTTAAAACCCCTTAACGTTTGTATGCAATTGTGCTAAATTCAACTCTGGAATCAAGCAAATATTAATATGTTTGCATGACATTAGTTATTTATATTTTGATATCACTTAACCATACGTTTAATACATTTAAGTCAAGCTAAGATACATGTGATGGTAGCTAGTTAGTGCTCTTACCTGTGAGGCCAACAGCATAATAACCAGACTATCATTAAAAATAAGTACCAGTTCTAGATCCTTGACTTTAGACAAACAATTCAAAAGACAAAATGTATTTAAAGACCAATCTTTATTTGAATGTGCCTCTTAACCTGAGATATTCGTTATACAGTAATAGTATTGATAATCTAAAAAAACTGAGCAACTCAACAGTCAACTTTATATTTCTTATTGTCTAAAGCATTTATTATTTTCATTTCCCCCCTCTCATATTCAGTGTGGACGGATTGAGACAGCGTGGTGTCCAGAGGGCTGCAGAGACTTCAGGGAGAAACCTCTGTGATGGACGTCCTGTCTGTTGGTTTGGAGAGGACTGAGGGTCTTTCCTCAGCGAGGAGGACCAGGCCTGATGGAGGAGCCCATGCTGGGCAAAGCTGGCCTAGTCTGTCACTTTATTTGACTAAATGTGTTTACTTATACATTTAATAGGTTTACACCTTCTGTCCATATGTGCTTTTTATTTAAAACATTTGATTAACTTTTGGTTCACATTTCAATAAATTGTATTTGTATTTGTATCCTTTTGTCCATTATTCTTACTGAACATGTTAGATTACACATTCACATCTGACTGAAGATTGGCCCCATTTATTTGTGACGTTGCAAACTCTGCGGTACAAGGCACAAGTGATGTGAAGCTCATAAAGTGAGGCAAATAGAAATAATCAGCTGATGGAGTGTAGATGTGGAAATAGCTGCATTCGATCAGCTGACTGTTTTTACAATAAAAGTTGTTTATAGTGAATGTCCTGTACTGGTCTTAACATCTCATAGCATCAGCTTTTAATGATCCTCTTGGATGTTCTTCTTGACCCTCAGAGAAGGAGAAGATGTCGTGTCTTTCAGGCATGTCCTTTCCTAACAAAAATGACAGGAAACATAAAACATATTATTGCAGAACAAGTGTGTTATTTATGAAAGCGGTGTGTTTGTGTGTTTAGAGGCTGTAGATATAATTATTTTGTAATTGTAATGTTTTTTTTTAATTTAAACAATGAGCTACAAAGACAATCAGATTATGAATGAACAGTATGAAGTTCATCAACATTGAAATATATGTTATTATCAAAATAATATCAAAACTTAGTGCAACTGTAGAAGCTTGCTCTGTTGTCTCACTGAAAGAATAACTTTTACCACGTTTTTTACAGACAATATTGAGAGATAAATCTTTGCCTTCAATACATTACATTAGAAAGCTGACAAAGTCATATTGCTAAATATCTAAATGTAACTTTTTGCATGGAAAAACCCCTCAACTTAACTGATGTGTAGGTGAACTAGTATTTAGTAATGTTTATTGGAATGTATATCAGTGTATTCAAGTCAATACTTCATTCATTTAAACCAATATCTTTCTTGATTCTTTGTACAGTATGAAAAAAGAGTCTTAGTACCTGTGCTGAAGTTCACTGCTGTGAGGAGTCCAGTTCTGTCTCACTCTCTGGTCCAGCCTGTCTGCATCACCTGGACACCTTAAACAAACAGATATATATATGTAAAGTACCATGTGTACAAACAATATAACTGATTCTCTTCTGTTGAACATGTTGGATTGTGTATTGTCCGAGTCAGGGTCCTTTTTATTTGACTGTAACTTTGGAAGTTGTGTTACCAATGCTTACCGTTTATTTGATACCCATTTGGTAATGCAATTAATAAAAACAACAAGGTTTGGGTTCGTTCTTCAGATGACTGTGACGTTAACGTCTAAGCTCGATAATGAACTCCAGCTCAATCAACCATATTGTAATATCTAAGTAATCATCTTGAAATATGACATTAATAATTGTAATATACACATATCTTATTGTGAGGTTGATTTCACATAACTACTTCGACATTAACTTGTCTACATACTTGAGCATAGCCAATTTAAATTAACCTTAGCGATGCATACAGTTCCTCCTACATAATAAAATATCTCTAAGTTTCAAGGATGTAACCTTATTTTATCAACCTCAAACAGAAGCCAAGTTCAACAGTATTATCCCACTTAACACTTGTCTATTTCGTTTGAACCTTTATATATACAGTCTATGATTTTAACTTGGAGGGTACGATTACAATCGTTAGCCCCGATGTAGCTACCACTAGCTTACATGCTAACCCAAGCCTTACCATTCATTTCGTAGCTGATTAAAATCATTAACACATAAATAAAGCACTCGAATTGTACTTACCGCATTCATGCACCGTCTGTTTTAACGGCAGAGCGAGTCACAATAGTCCGATATATAAGCATGAAGAACAAACAACCACGGCCGGCTACAAGTTGTGTTTCCTGGATGAGCTGAGCAGGCAGAGTCCCTGTAGCTAACTTCACGGAGCAGCTAGCAGAGAGATGAGAAGCTAACAGCGGCAGGCACTTGACAGAGCCGTCACTCAATGTGACCACGCCCTAATGTATGCACAAACTTTAAGACCCAATATAAATAAAAGGGTCGCGTTAGAAAACAATTCACTCTCAGATCCATAATCATGAAGGTGGAATCTAACTATATCGATAATAAAATGTATGGAGCCAGGGAGAGAAACATGTTTTTTTCTGCTGGAAAGTTGGGCATTTTAACATGGGGGTCTATGGAAATTGCTCCTTTCTGCAGCCATCGCCTATCGGCCAATATATGAACTGCAGTGTGTGGCACTTCCGTATTGGCTTCACGGCTCTACCCCACAGTTTGCCGCTTGGGCACAACATGGGTAAACAAGTATCCGTATTATTTCCTATGTTATTCCTAGTGTTTCTTTAAATACATTGTTTTTGATTACCACAAATCATTATTTTAATTCTACATTTCTAATTGATGAACTAAAATAGTTTATGCCAAGTGTGATGCAAATGCAAAAAAATAAAGATACTTTAATGATAATTTTGTTAAAAATAATAATTTTAGCAGACCAAGCATGTATGATGTAGTAATACAACAACTATTTTAGTTCACACAGTGTGACATTAGCTAATCATGTTAGCTTGTAATATATAGAGCAGAGCTAACTAGCAAGTTAGCCAAACGTTAGTGGTTAGCAGTTTATGCTATGATAGCTGTTGGCTACTGAACATTAACAAACTGGATTCCGCAGTACAAAAGCTGTGAAACTTTACAATAAGATTGGCGACAACACTGTGACACCCTGCTGCACGTTTATGTATAATCGTCCCGCGTTGGAGACGAGAGGGTGGCGGCAGCACTGCAATAAGCTGTAAGCTAACGTTAGCAGCCACCGATTGTCCCGCCGGTGGGACATCTTGCAAGAAACAGCATCTCAGGACTTCTTAAAATGTAACAACCTATTAATGATGCTTACTTAACGGGAAGAAACTCAGCTAACTGACGATATTAACCATTTTTAACTAAACGAAACACAAGTCTAACAGCTAACGGGGCTAACGCTACTTTAGCACATAACTGGCAAAAGCGATCTTTTTTACTTCATGCTATCTGCACAAACGTATCATATGAAAGCTGAGATTCCACAGATTCCCTTAAAATATATGTCTCATCACTCAAAACTCACTGAACTAGAAGAAGAAACGTAACCTTAAATACAGAATTAAACATTCACAAACTAAGGATTATCTAAATACATGTTTAACTCCATTAAAGTTGCAGGACTCACCAGATCTCAAGTCTTCTGTTCTCTGTTGACGTCCCGATGCCCATATTTAACGTGTAGATGTAAAACTATCCCGATATTAGTCCATAAACTCGTGAGCAGATATACAGACACCTGTAACTCCACAGGAGAGCCGCTCAAACTGACGTGGAAGTTTCAAATTGGATTGAAAGGCGCGGATAGTTCTCATTGGCAGGTTTTTTCGATGACGTTTATATCAACCAATCAGGAGTGTTGTGGACTCATTCCAATCCTGCTTGTCTTGTCTGCCATTGTATGGCTGGATTCCATTTCAAGTGGCGTAGCTTTTTACATACATTTTACGTTTTTTATTTATTTTACAGTTAACTATTTTAATATAGCCTACTATGAAAGCTACTTTATTTACACAAAATCATTTTTGGGTATTTCTGCAATATATTACATTTTTTGTGAAGATGCATACATTTATTTAACATTTAAGAGATGTTTTATAATAAGATTTCTTTTTATTCTACAACAGTACAGAATACAGTTATTTTTTTGTTGTTTTACATTTAGTTACATTAAATGTAAGGTTTTACTGCAACAAAAAAAAGACAGTTGCCTTCATTTTACATGCAGTAAAATTATGTGTATTTTATGTGTTTTTACATAGAATTCAAAGTAATTTAACATTCAAGACAATTAAACAATGGAATTATCCTGTAAAAAAAACGATAATTTCTCATCAAACCAATTTACAGAATAAAACCTTTATTTATTTTAAATAAAAGTAATTTACTTTTATGGTATTTACACGTAATATAGAAAAACAAGAAAGGTCTGTAAAATAATACAGTACAATAAAAATTTTTTACGGTGTACCACTAGGTTAAAATAAGATATTATGGGACATTTGGACTGCTCCACTCCTTGTAGTCTCTGTCCAAAGGTAACTTTTAGATGTTTTTGTCATTACGCACAAACTTAAGAAGATTTACACATAATAATAATTTAAAATAAAATCACAACCCATTGTTCTCAACATATGGTGCTTAATTTAAAATGTGAGACCCCTCTCCCATAAAATGCTCTCACCCAGAGTGGGCATGCGCACGCACTCGCGCACGTGCGCGCTCACACACACACACTCACACTTTGACTCTGGCACACACTCCCCAAAAAAATTGAATGTTACTCTTTTACTGTCGCTTTATGTCTGGATAAACTCCAGTCCAATGCTATTTTAAAGAGATAGTAATTTTTAAGTAATTAGTGGTTATTATTAAATATGGCTCTTTTATTGCTACTTTTAACTTTTTAATGGATCCTATGTAAGTAAAGCCTGATAAAAGTGTCAAACTCCCGAAATCTACCAGAATACTGGAAATTACATCTACTCTGTTAAAAATGTCCTTGGGGGACCCCCAGACCCCCCCCACCCCTGGAAAAAAATCTCCTGTTATCGGACGGTGTGAGGTTGGCAGGTATGGCTGAAGAGCTGATTATCATCCCTAGCTCAATGAATGTTAGGGACCCAAAATAGTGTCACTACAAAGTACTACCAATCGAATCCAAATGGCCTGAAACGTGCTCCTAATTATTTTTAGGTGGTCAATTTTGGCCTCAACACTTTTTCGGATTTATGTGGGATATTTCTCCCACCCCCACACACAGACTACACCCCCCTCCCTCCCCCATCGAGGAAAAAATTAAATAAAAGGCAAACAGCATAGATTCAACATTGATTCAATGTTGGCATTTCAATCATTAAATTCGACCACAATACAACGTTGATTCAATGACATCTTTTCAACATTTAAGGTTGATCCACCATCAATCTTCAACCTTAACCAAAAATCAACATTTTTGACCATAATTCAACGTTGATTTAACATCTTTTGCTATCTGGGTAAGGATTTATTAAAACGAAATAGCGATGAAAGAACTGCAACCGATGGTGCTGCTCCTCCTCCTCCTCCTCCTCCTCCTCCTCCTCCTCCTCCTCCTCCTCCTCCTCCTCCTCCTCCTCCTCCTCCTCCTCCTCCTCCTCCTCCTCCTCCTCCTCCGTGCCGGTGCCTCCACTACAGACGCTACCTTGCAGCACATCAACAGGTACTATTGGGCCAGCAACCGCTCAAAGAGCAACAGCCCCAGATGATCTTGGGGTTAATAAACCCAACGAGGTGAAACTGGATCGTTATCCAGGGCGATTGTTTTCAGGAACGAAGCGCACTTTTGCCACTGCATGGTACAACAACAGACCATGGCTTGAATATTCGTTAAAGGCAGACGCAGCCTTTTGTTTCCCCTGTAGACAGTTTAAAGTAAATACGTCTTAATCTGATGCGGCTTTTGCTGTCGAAGGTTTTTGCGACTGGAAACACGCATTACAGATTGATAAAGGACTGCTAAGGCATGCCGCATCAAAAGAACACATTTCATGTGAGAGTTTGTGGAGAGAGAGACAGATACGTGAGGAAACAAATAAGGAAATTAGTACTTTGGTGCAGATCAGCTGGCACGGAACCGTCATTACGTGTCAGCTGTCGTTGATATTATAGCTTTTTTAGCTGTCAACCAACTCCCTCTCAGAGGTGACCACGATTCACTCCACAGCATGTCCGAGTGCAGTGCATAGGAAAATAAACCATGCCCAAGGCGGGCTAAACAGTTCATCGTCTCCGTCTCTACTATTTCTTTCCGAGTGCAACGATGAGGAAGCTGCCATCCTTAACCAGTGTGCCTTGCTCGTGAATTAAAAAAAGTGGTTTCTATGTTGCCCTGTATTTGCGATAAGTGTGCGTCTTTACGCAATGCTGTTGGCCTTGCTGTTTGATATATATTGTGCTGCAGGCCCGCAGCACGTGACGGTGTTGTGTGCCCTCCCATGAAAAGCATATGCCCTCCCTTTAGATTTGTTCTGGCGCCGGGTCTGAATCTAGCGTAGGTGTGGTACACGTGTAGTGCACATATTCAAAGGAATAATGGCTCGAAGTTACATCCAATAAAGGAAGGTTGCCATTAAAGTGAGGAGGTTGAGACGTGGCTAAAAGGCAGCTGCTTTCCATCAAATGTTTCTTAATGTGTTATGGTAAACAATCAGTATGCAGAGCTGAGAAACACACAACTTTTATTTACCTGCCCTCTGCCTGACCTGAGAGAAAACAATAAACAGCTGCGTGTAGGCGTGTGTGTGTGTGATCAGAAAGCACACCTGCCACACACACAGAGCTGACAACAGCTTTGATGACCGGAGGCTGAAAAGGCTCTTTGGGTGTTGGGGTGAGAAAATGGCCTCCTGACTGATGCATGACTGTAATAACCGCACTCGACTTTAGAGGCTGTTTCCACATTATTTGCGTTTCTTCATGGCGTAAAAAGTAGATGAAAAAACATAAAAAACACTGAAAGCTGAGAGAAGACACGCTGACATGGGAGTTTCTAAAATGTTAAAGGAGAACAAACCTCTGGCTGTGCATGCTGGTAATAACTGTTTGAGCTACAGTACGAGGCGTGCATGGATCAAACCACCCACCCAGGCTGCAGCTGAGGGGCCGAGGACAAAGCAAGACTTTGGCATTTACCCACGGAGTAAATGACATTAGCACAGCTTTACACTCTGCATAATGAAAAGAGCACAACAGCAGTACTCATATGGGTGACGTATAGCAGCGCATGGTGATTAGAGCACAGAACAAAATATAATCCCTCAGGTTTCAATTATGGGATTTAATTATAGCACAATGTATTCATGTCTGCTGTGGTGGGGTATCAAGCCAAATACATGTATGTAGAATGACTCAAGGGAAAATATATGCAAAGTAACGAAGAGGCCGGAACAATTGCTGTGTACTTTTATCATGTGCACATTTCCGTGTCCTTTGATGTGTGTCCTCTGCTTGAGGTTATCGTTGTATCATATTACGGCAGGCTTTTACGGGTATTTCATAGGTCTTTTTTTACAATGGGTTTCCAAGTATTTCACAGCCTGGATTTCAGTGTGTTTTAATCGCAGCAGATATCTGATTGTGCTTGTAGCTATTGCAAAATGACAAGGGAAAACACAATAGACACATTTGTCTTTCTTTTAGAGATATAGACACTTGCATTTACTCTTCTAAAATATAAGAACATGTAATGAGGAGACATCTGTTGGTTCTACATGTATAACAGTTGGACACAAAACAGACCTCACTCAGGACCAGATTCAAGAGTAAATTGTTGTTTGTGGCTCATTATGCAGTCTACTGGTATGCTGTTACTGAACCTGACACAATCTGCCACTGAAGGAGAGTTCATACATAGATGAGAACACTAAACATATAATAGGGGGATGTTGATTACTACCTACGAACTTTAGCAGACAACACTTGTGAAGGGAGAAAGAGAGAGAGATGGATGTAAATGCTGAAACAAATGCAGCCAATGTAATTTAAGATTATTCGTCACCCATGTTTCTGTGTTAAACAGTTTTTGTTATCGGCTTTGGTTCATTAAAAGTTCACTTTGTGTTACCTGTCTCCCTCTCTATACTGCTTTTGGGTCCAACCTCTTACCAAACCATGACACCTTTACTACATTATAATCCAACGGATTTACTTTTCTTTATAATAATCAGGTTTTAATTAAATACAAGCCTATTTTGAATGTGCTTCTTTTCCTGAGGTCTGTTTACAGAAACATGTGCTTTCAGTAAATCCAGAGGAATAATAATCAACCTCTCTCCTATTCGCGTGTTCTTACCTTTATATATACAGTCTATGGTTCTTACCTTAAATGCATAAGAGAAAAGGTATTGCATACACTCAGCCTTAGTAAATCTGGCCCCCAATTTTTTAATTCATTCGATGGATGGGAAAAGTAATTCAGGTTCACATACAGTGCAGAGGACTAAATTATGTTGAACAGAGGCTCACAGGAGTGGGCTTTAATGAAGTGACTGACACCTGCTAAAACTTTACCTCCACTTCCTCACCCCCTAATAGAGTTCTCTGTCCCCGGTTGGCTATTTGAGAAGAAGGATTGAAGTTCCAGGCAGTGGTTCACACTCTGAGAGGACAAAGCACTGACTCTGATAATAAAGTGCCGCCTGTGCTGAATTATTAATATTAAGTGCTTTACTTCCAAAGAACAGGGATCCGTGCCCAGCAGGGGGTCCTCTGAGTTACTAGGGCCCTGTAAAACCCTAACTGCACTACTTTGTTCAGCTGTAACTCTCAAATCTCAGACCGGCTTTGTAATGCACCATTAGACTGAGTCAATGGGGACATGGATCCGCTCCCACTGTGCTTAAAAAGGTTCTTCCACATATTATGATGCTGTAAAGTAGTACTTTAAGGAAAGGCAGTATCCCTATTCCTGCAGCTGCTCTGCTGACTCAAGTGCATCGAAGAAGATGCATTGATTTCATTTATTTCAGGAGGAATAGGATCTGAGTTTGGGTGTGTCACTTCAACCCCGAAGAACATCAATATCAGAACATTTAAAAAATCATACGTTTATGATTATGTCTAACATTCATTTTCAACATTTTCAATAACTTTTCACATGAAATATGCATGCTATGGAGCGGTTAGGGAAACATTGAGGTTATGTCTACGACGGACAGCTTTTCAACTTGACACTTGGTTAGGTTACCAAGCTTTAACCTTCCAACAATGTAAACAACAAATATTTAATAACACTTTTTTCACGCATCATCCTGCCATTATTTTGAAAATCTCTAAATAAAGATGACTAGTTGCTGTAAACTATGGCAATACATTCTGTTAAAACATTTCAAAGATATCTCTGTATTGTGTTGCAGATATCTCTACTGACATTAGCATGCTAACTGACTAGCCCCTAATAGCACATGGAGAGAAGAGGGATCGGCCGCCCCAGGAGACTGATCGACCTTCATTTGTTTACCCTTGTATTCAGCCACAGCACAGAGGGTCTGCTCCCAGGGGAGCTGCAAACTTTCTCCTGCTGCTGTTACTCAAGTTACACCCTGCTTTATTTTTTAAACGGATGACCATATAGATTGTGTGGACCCAGTATAGAGGTAAATTCGTCCCATTTCTTTGAAGCAGGTGGCTCTGTACTACAGATTGCATCTTTAATTTTTCTAAGATTTCTTCGAACCAGTACCTTTATTGAAGTGACAGTGGGAGACAGAGGGTATGGTCCCAGGCCAGATACGATACCCCGGCATTGGGACTAAACCCCAGTACATGGGCTGAGTTATACGGGGGCCCAAAATCCACCTTGGATTTTAACATTAGACCTCCATCATGAGCTGCCGAATCGACCAATAAGGATCCAATTTCTGTGGATACTGGGCATGTGATTTTGGAAACATTGATGCTTGAGAAAAGAGATTTTGAATACTGATACTACTCCGAAAGGAACATTTGTCTGCATTGAGATTACTGTTTTGTTACAGAAGACAAAACATGTTCTATAGTTGTTCTGAATAGCATTCTGTTTTCTTTATAGAAACTGCCTTGAACTGGTCCCTTTTGACAAACAGGATAGAAAAACCGTTGTGAGTTATAGTTTGCTGGAAACCTAAGCAAGAGCCTATATCAACATCAAAAAGTTCACATCAGTCGCACACAATTCCGAGATAAAGCAAGGCTTCAAAGCAGCCTCTTCCTTTCACTTCGGTGTCAGCTTTGCTACTCGGTCCCCTGCTGATTTATCTTATATCTAGGTATCAAGTTTAATATACTGTATGAAGTACAACCAAGCATTTTTTTGCAGGTATTCATATAATCTTTGGACTTCTGTACCTTTTCAAGGAAATTATTGTTTTCAACATGTGTAAATGTGTTACTTTCATACCAACAGGGAGTTGTGGGATGTTGAGAAGTCATAAAAGTGACTGAAGCTCTGAAGCCCTTTGGTAGCTGCACTGACATTAACTCTCACTTTGCTCTCTTCTCCTAACAGAGTCAAGATGTATGTGCTGTCAGTGATAATTCCCCTTTACTTTGAAGAGGATTGACTTAAGTATGTGAGAGAATTCTGTAAATAGTCTCATGTTTTTCCTCTCTCTGAACCCAAACTTAAAATGCACATGGTGAAGTCAGTCAATGTGAAACAAGAATAGAGGTGAATGTTTGTTCCCTTACTCCCACCACACCTCACCTGTGTGCCATGACTCCAGCCAGGAACTGAAATGAGGAGCGTGTTACTCCAGCGGCAGCAGGCCAGCTCCCACCGGCCCCCGGCTCAGATGTGATTTGAGAAAGAAACAGTCTGTTCTGGCACATACTCGACAACTCTTTGAAAGGCACAGGACATCCTTTCGTCAGTCCAGTGCAGGCAGGCATGGAGCCAGAGTGGCAACCATCGCCCTGATATGCACCTTCCTCTGGGAGACCCTGACACGACTCCCATCAAACAAGACTTTCAAAACGTTGCGTTTACTTCTCTTTTGCCTAAAGTCAAGTCTCCTATTTGAAACAACACTTTTAGAGAATAAGGAGAGCGTTCCCTCTTCCCTTGGTTGGAACAAAACAATCAGTAACTGGTGATAAAAATGATCCGCAAAAACATATTTTTGCAATGATTAAACTTTGATGACATATCAGCAGATAAAATCGGCTTAATTCCCACAGGTCCTGCTGCCAACCTGCCAATGAGCCTGCTGGAACAACCAGCACAGCTAAAGGCGTGTCAGATTAAAGACTCAGCTCAACACTGGTGACATCCACCTGTTGCATCAAGCACACTACTTTGCTTTAGTGTCACATATAGAATGACATGGTTTAAAGTGCCATTGCAGCCATAGATCTTCAGATCAACTGCTCCCTTCGCGCCATTTCAACTTGAAAGTGGCAGAGACGTCCCCATCACGATACAATATGGGACCTTTGTGCCGAGTCTCTCGAGTGCAAACCCTGGGGACATATCCAATCCTGTCCTCCCGCTGCTCATCTCACACCCTCTCTGAAGTCATATGGGAGGTTAGGAGCAGGAGGAAGGTGCTTGGTAAAGTGGCAGGCTCTTGAAATATAAAATCCATGAAAGAGAAGCTGATCAGGACTGTGGGTACAGCCACTCAATAATGATTTGGTGAATGCTCAATGGGACGACAAACCCTCGCCGTAGGAGAAAGTGGTGCTTCTCTAAAAAATCTTTCTTCAATTTTGAAAGCTGTGAAGTGTGCCACGTTCTACCCAGTGAACACAGGCATGATTTTGAAAGTCCATGCAGCTCTGTGCCTACGGATAGGTGTTTATGTGTGTGTGCATGTGTATGGCAAGCCATTTGAGTATTTATTCCATATCCTTGATATCAGACGGCAGCTGCCTACACTAGTTGGCCCTTTGATTTCACTTGTTAGCTATATGGTCAAACTAGTTTGGCACTCTGCTTTACTAGTTAAATAAAACATTACACAAGTCACTATGGCAAGCCATTTGAGCATTTATTCCATATCCTTGATGCCATGCATGTGTGCATGTGAACACACTCAGCTGCCAGCTAAGGAAACAGTCTGGGCTTATCTGAGGTTACATAAGGTCTGCAGGGGTTTGGTGTGAACTGAGGACAGGTGAGAAATACAAAGAGCGGGAAACAAAAAAGTGAAACAATGAAACGCCGGGAGCTCAGCTCTGTCAACCAAAGGATGTGCGAATACGACATATCAACGTTTGGTTTGTTTGGGAATTATTGCGGTATAACAGTAATACAAGCTTCTGTAAATATGAAGTTGGCCTTGCTAAGAACAAACATTGGAAACACATTCATTCATTCACATTCATGTGATTGGTTGTTGGTCGAGTTTCAGCCTCCCCCGCCGGCAAGCGTCAACGCACACCGCCGTGTGGACAGGCCGTTAAAGGTCCCCTATTATACTGTTTTTCATCAATATATTACAGGTCTCAGATATATACAAAACACGTCTCTGAAGTGTTTGGCTCCAAATATCAAACAGATCATTGCAGCATCCCATAATCCGCTCTGTTTCAGCCCTGTTTTCACTTTAGATGAAAATAAGGAGCCTCTGAGAGATATTTGGTTAAAAAGAACACAAGTTTTTATATAAATGGATCAGGACAAAAAGTGAGAGAATCTTTTTTCCTGAAACTTTCAGAATCTCTCTACACAGAGGGGACACATGTTGATGTAGAAGAGACATGAACAAGTGGATTTTGCACAATAGGGGACCTTTAAGTGAGAAAGGTTGTGCTACATTTGGTAGCAAATTAGTGTAAATGGAAAGCAAAAAAAGGGGAATTTAACAAAAAAGTTTATCTGTAATTTAAAAAAGGCAGAAGCAGCTGCATTATTAAAAGATTACACACAATCGCAGTATCACACTGTTCACAGCCAAACTGAGGCTGATTAACATAATGTGGTGACACTAGCCAAAAACATGAGTCATGCCTTAAACCTGAAATATGAAGATCAGTGATAAAGGTTTATGGATTGCTTAGTCTGATGCAACATGGGATAAAACAGAATTAGAGAAATTATCAGCGGATCATCAACATGTAACTCTGCTCCGCTTTGGCTGCAAGGACAGAAACACGTTTTTTATGGCTCAAAGGCTGCCGGTCTGTATGTGTTGAATATCTAAACACTTCACACTCCGGGGAGGGACTCGCTCCACTGCTGCGGCTCCATGCCATCGCAGCACTGCAGGCATGGTTAAACAAGCCTGGGCTCTGAGGTCCAGGTGTCTGTAACTGTGGAAGTCGGCAGCTTTGAGACTCCTCAAGGATTTGTATTGGTTACATAACATCGAAGGTCGTGTTGCCTGCAGAGTCAGATACATGAAGGATCAATAACACATAAACCTCTTCCAATTTCTCTTTCCTGTAATCAAGGCCAAAAGATGCAAATAGATGGCTCTCATTACAGTTAAGAACCCATCAAAACTACACAAACAGTTGATGCAGTACCTGAAAACAACAAGGCAAGCTCATAAAAGCAGTCTGGGATCAGTACCTGTGGGAGTTTTTGAACATGAACACGTCCTTGGGATAGGAGACGAGTCTGACTTCATCATGACTCTCCACATCCAATAATGCCTCTGCAGCAGAAACCTCTGCTCTCTTCTTCTACAACAAGATGCAGGGAAACCTCCAATGGCTCAATAAGACCAATCAGAGAATTCAGTGTGAAGCTTTAGGGCTGAATCCCATTAAGAGCAAAGTAAAAAGTGCAGACAAGAACTATTCATCTCTTATTCAACATGAATATATTACAGTTAAATTGTGGTTAGAGGAAACAATATTGTATTTAAGATGAAAAGTGTTGTGGTTATATAATGCAGTCTAACATTTCAAAGATGCTTTTAGCACTAATTTCACTGTATGATAAATGTAGAATATTATCTTCAGGCATAATCATTACACCATTTTGGACTTGATCGAGCATGACATAATTGGGTTTTATAACACAACAGCTTTTATTTGGAGCAGCCTGCATGCCGCTAAGCTTGCCTTACCAATGTCCATTTATTTATTGTTTAAAACCCATGAAAGACTTGTGGGACAGAGGAAGACACAGATTTTGTCCTCAGAGTTAAACAGTTGTATAACTCTCGGTAATGCAGGCATTTCTCCATAGTTTGCCATGTATGCTGGGTGAATGAAAGTGAGGCGCCTGAAGTTCGAAGCGGCACACCCAATGGTTCAAAAGATTCAAAACAATTACAGAAAGGTGCTTTAAACTGCAAAAAATGTACCCCGTTTCATATTTTTGTGAGAGTCAGGAGTAACATCACTGGTAAATGGGCAAGCCAGAGGCCAAACACGATAGCACGGTTTAAAGTAGAAGTGCATGTTTCAGTCTTATAGTTTGTGAAAGTAGTTAAACTGAAATGTGCTTAAACATAGTCAGCAGTACCACACATTTCCAAACTTGATCAAGGGTGGTTTGCTAGATTTGCTAATAAGCACTAAACATAAAAACACTGAGGCTGATGGGAGGGTTATTAGACTTGTAAGAATGTGGTCATATATGGGGCGAAGCCTGCGAGCTAGTGCAGGCAGTCAACTCGAGCACTTATGCTGCATTCATACATAACGCCCCCTTGCCACTCTACAACCAACCAAACAGAGTCTCCTTAATATGCCGCTCTATTTAACCTGCCAGATCTCTCTCCATGCATTGCTTGCTGCTGCTATTGCTGCAGCTACCTCTACGTCGCTGCTGTTTGCCTGCCCCACCACCACCCCAGCTTCCACCCCAGCTTCCACCTGTAGGCTCGGGGGTTAGTTATTTAATCATCACTCATCGTGCTATGTATATATGGAGTGATGAGCCCCGAGCCTAGTCGCCAAATTCAACTATATGCTGCTTCTAATAAACATGTTAAAGGAACACGTGAGTTGTCTGACTGAAATAAACTTAGTGGACAAATTGAAATCTGATTTTAAGGCCAGATAGAGTTAGAGGATAATGACATTCATCCTGAGGGGAATCAGAATATGTAGCTTTACCACATTTCTTATTATCAATCCAATGGGTCTTGAGACATTTGACTCGAAACCACAAAGAGGAAAAGTCAAGGGATCAAGGATTCATCCTCTGAGCAATGTGAATCTGAGCAAAATGTACTGTTCTGCTGTCCATCACGAAGATGTAGCTATTTCACGGCCTACGTCAACAGTTTGACCTGCTGGTGACAGTAGAGGTAAAACACTAATGTCTGTAGGGTTTATCCCCAAGGGAGAACATTTCTGTCATGGAAAACCATCCATTAGTTGTTGAGAAATTTCACAGGCATCATCCGTGACCCCTTATTTTTCCACATCGACATATCCCCCTATGACCTTCGCAATGTTGCTAAAATGTGTCCCTTTCTTGTATGACCTGCTGCAAGAGCACGGATCTGCACCTTCATTTCTTCTTTAATTGCAACACACTCAAACAGCACCATTAATAGTCTCAAACTATTCCAGAACCCATCTGCCAAACCTCTTACCTAAAGCAATTCAGTCACCCGAGTCCTAAAGACATCTTCATCTACCAACAACCCCTTCAATTACACCCTGCAGACCTTTTCTTCCCCACCAACTCCTCCTCAGATCTCCCTTTAATTCATCAATTTATGTTCCTGGGCTGTGAGTTCTAGAAAATACCAAAAT